>NW_010263512.1:0-89464 GCF_000690775.1 Eurypyga helias | reverse complement strand
AACCCAGCACATTTTCCACCCCTTAAGCAATTTAAGGAAACTTTTCACACATTTTCATACAACATGCTCCTTCTTGCTTTCCTGTTAAAGAATGAGTCAGCCTCTTCATATAAACTTTGAAGGGAGGGGAGAGGAAAAAAAAAAAACCACAAACAAAAAAACCCAAAACAAACACCAAACAGCATGGCTTAAAAATTTTTAGCCATTTACAATGTAAATTACAAACAAGAGATTCCTGTAGGTTTCAGTGAATCAGACTGGTCGTTTTTCTTTTTTGTATGTCACTTTTTCAATTCTCATGACTACAATAGTATTCATTGTAAGTTTCATTTGGCATATTCAATTAAACCTACATATACAAAGACTTTTTAGGTTCCTATATTTTGCATCCCCTTAGGTATGTAGGTGTTCTGGTAGCTAAACTCCTTCACTAGAAAACATCAAATTCATGAAATCTTAAGAAATGGAAATTACTTTCAGGTGAAACAAATGGTTCATCTTCCTCTGTACTCTGCATGTTCTAGTGGTTAAAAGTGGATGCTCAAGGGAAAAATAGCAGGATAATGAAATTACAGAGGGAACCTTTCTCATATGTTTCCAGCCCCAGAATCTTAATAGAAAATAAAAGAATGGAAAGGAATGGAAAGGAATGGAAAGGAATAGAATAGAATAGAATAGAATAGAATAGAATAGAATAGAATAGAATAGAATGCAATACAATACAATACAATACAATACAATACAATGAAATTAGGCTCTACAAACAAGTTGGCACCTGATTATTAAAGCACAGGGCACTGATTGCTACATTTGATATTAGAAAGAGAAGGTAGATGTTCATAAAATAAAATTACTTATTTCAGTGTTAAGTTATGAGTACAGGAGATTAGCTTCTGACTAACATCTCTGTTAATTATAATTATGAAGATAGATTAATAAGCAATAGGCATTCTCCCTGACCAAATACAGCCTTTTACCCTTTTGATTCTGTTCTATGTTCACAAGAAATTAAATTGTTTAACAGAATTTCCTGCACAAACTGTTCATTTCTATTTTAGATTTCAGATCATCATTAGCTACAATAGAAGTGTACTGTTCTTATGATGGCTTTACTATTCCAACCTCATATTTCCTCTGGAGATTGAAATTATTGCTAAAGATATCTGGTGCCCTCATTGTTTTACCAGAGAGAGCTAATGCCCTTACATTTCTTGTGATACTTGAAGCTCTTGTATTACAACTACATTTGGAGGTCAAATATGATTAGTAAAGGGAACAGTATGACTACTTTGAAGTGATGAAAGGGTGCCCCCAATATGCCCGTAGCAACCATTTATCATTCAGACCTATATTGTCCAAACCTAGAAACCATTGAACTTCCAAAAAAAGACACTCAGTCTTGTATAAAATGTTTTCACAAGCAGGAGTCCTGAGGAGCTGACAGCATAAAGAATACAGAGACTCCACAGTTCAAATATGGTTTCTGTGTTTTAAAACTTTTAAAGGCATTATCTCACAGTGTTTATTATGTGGGGTAGTGTTGTGTCATCTGGCTGTTTATAGGGCACAATGCAGTGCTGGATAGAAATAATAGTGTTTATCCCAGAAGCAGCAGAGCTGATAATTTGATCTACTCCTCAGTCCCCTGAAGATTCCCTGTAAGGCTACCTGTCTGAACAATTTTGGCTGAAATACGTATGTGTATGCCATGAAGCTCATGCCAAGTAAACCCAAAGTGCCTAGGACATGTAGGTCTATACCTCCTGCAGCACACTGATGATTTGTGCCAGTTAGATAATTCTGACATGTCCTGAGCAAGATGGACGTGCAACATGAGGACTTAAACCAGGAACAATGAGTTCAAGGCATTACAGCACATATGTGCAGGCCATAAAGGTAATTTGCAGCATGGATTATGAATCTGGGACATGTTGGAATGACTCTAAGAGCAGAGGTTATGAGAATAGAACATGAAAAGTAGACCTGATTCATCCTACATGTGTGGAAATCTGTTGTAGAGATTGGTTAGGATATTTGGTGACTGTTTGACTTGGAGTTTTGGCTGATGGATGAAATTCACAGATTCACAGGGTGGGAGGGGTTGGGAGGGACCTCTAGATATCATCTAGTACAACCTCCCTGCCAGGGCAGGATCACCTAGAGTAGATCACAACTGTAAAATAACAAGACAATCCATGTTTTTGCTAGTCCCAAATTACACAACCGTATTGCCTTTGTGTCAGTATCTGGCTCATTTGGAGGTAACTCCATTTGCTATGCTTGATGCTGCCTGCCTCCTACAGACATAATTGTGTGTTGTAGGACTAACTTTCCAGGGAGGGAGAGTAGGTGTAATCTTACCCTATTAGGCAGTGTGATGTTTGATCTTTTGCACAGCTGGCTGGCTTTCTTGGCTCTGTTAGAGGATGAAGAGAATCTAATAGTTCATTTCGTTCCAGCTCATAGGAAAAGCTTCACGCTCTTTGTATCTGTCTTATAGCTGACTGGTTACAGGAAGTATTCTTGTTTCCTACACAGATCTTGAGATTCTTACACTGCAAACTGCCCATGGAGCTTTACCATGTCTCCTGTACATGCTTATCCTTTCCCAGCTCACACTCCAATTTAAAACCTGTAAATCTATGAATCTGAACACTTTCAGCTCATGTGACCTGCTTGAGTCCTGGGAAAATATCCAGCCAAGTTACCCTTTCAGTCCACTGCCTCTGTATAGACTAGCCATTAAAAACAGGGTTGTAGGGCTAATAGTGCTAGATGACAGTCCCATAAATCACTTCCAGTACTCTGAGCTGGCACTTTTTATTGTCCTGCTTGGCCTTTAGCTGAGCCTGCTTAGTTAAAAAGCTGTGACGACGTGGAGCCAGCTGGCAGTCAAGAGCCCAGACAGTCGCTTGCTCACTTGCCCCTCTTGCATTTGGATGGGGGAGAGGATAGGAAAGACAGGAGCAAGAAAGCTGGTGGGTTGAAATAAAGATAGGAAAACCAATTACCAATTACTGGAAAATTACCAATTACTGGAAAATTAAGTTAATTTATCCCCAATTAATATAAATGTTTAATTACTGATTTGGGTATTGGGAAACAAATAAACAAAACCCACAAAATTTAAAACACTTAGGCAACACTCTTCCTCCTTTCCCAGGCTCAGCTTCACTTCAGATCCCACTCCTCCCCACCTTTTTATCACCACAGGTTGCAATTAGTGTCTTCAGCCAGGCAGAAAGCAGTGCAGGGTGGGGATTGCTGTCAGGACATGGAGGTTTCTCTCTGCTACTCCTTCCTTCCAGTTCATTTCCTATGGTTTGACGTGGGTCCTTCATGGGGTGCCATCCTTCAGGAACATCTGCTCTGCCACGGACCACCTCTTCCTCCTCTGGTCTTGGTGTTTCATCTGTTATGGCCCTCTGATTCCCTCCTTCTCTCCCTGTTCACTCCTTCTCTCCATCTTCCTGCCTCTCCTCTTTCTGGCATTTTGCCCTTTCTTAAACGTTTTTCCTGAGGCAACACCAGCTTCTCTGATGGGCTCTGTTGTGTCCTCTGGTGGGTCTGTTGGAGCTGCCCACATCCAAGACAGGGCAGCCCCTGGTCTCCTCTCACAGAAGCCACCCTGCAGGCTCCTCTTTACCAAAACCTTGGCACTGACCCCCAGCACATAAGTTGCAGATGCCTTCCAGTCATCCAGCTAGCTATAGGAGCATTCAAGATTTTTTCCTGTGAAAGTATGAAAGGAATATTCTGACAGAGAGATTTATAATCATGGCATGAGGAATATGCACTGGTCCAACACCTTCATGCTCAGTTGTGGTGTTGGAAAGTGATCGAGTGTCTTCAGCAGCTTGTGCCTGGCAGGGCAATTGGTTCATCAGCCGGTCATGTGGAAGTTGGAGGCAGTCCTTCCATTGCTTTCCAGAGCCCCTTCATGCGAGTTTCACCCTCTGGGATGTCCCAGGAGACAGAAAGGTCTCTGCAGCTCTCAAAGTATCTCATGGTATGTATTTATTAAATTGTACAAAGGATAATGAAATATGAATATATATGGTTTTGGATCTTCATATAGAGATAGTGTTCAATATGAAATCTGAAAAAAGGTGTACTGTATAAAAAGTATACCCAGGGTATAGTCACAAACTGGGATATTGGGAAGAGCCATGAGAGAAAGTTATTGTACCTTTTGCATTACTTCTTATGTTTAACGGTTAAGTAAACATTTTTATATATTCAATACAAATCAAACACAGTAACTACACAACCTCCTGGAAAAGATGTGATGAATTTCTGACATTCGTAGTAAACATTACAGATTTCAAACACAGACTTGATGTCTCCATTTCAAGAACTGCTCCTCCAAACTCATTTGTTTTTAATCATCCCACACTGCAATTTACAATTAATAGCAGAGATGATTCTTTTGTTCTAATTCTAAATTTTATAGGGAATATTGCTTTTATTCTGTGGAGCCACTGGACAGATTTGTTAAGTACATTGTGTAATCCATCATTTGCCAGTGTTCTGTCAAAGACAGATGATTTGTTAATGATAGATTATCTTTGAAATAATTAAAAAAATTGCTGCTGTTGTGTCAAACTGTAAAAATGTCTAGGGTTTGTTTATCCGAGGATGAAGTTTTAACAACCTATTTGATTTATATGCTTACTGAAATCCAGTCTACACATTAATGGTAATTTTTGCATTATTCTATTTCCAGTACAAAATATTAATTTTCTCCCTAAGAAAAATTCTAACTCCACCTTTCCTATTTGAGTAACTGGCAGAATAACAAGCTACATGTGGAATGGTGTAAGAGAGAAGGAGTCTATATATCAACCTATGAAAATCACCACTGGCCAGAAGATGGCTGAAGGAGCTTTAGTGTGTCTTAGTAAAAGTCTGCAGTTAAAGGAAGTCTAATTGCAGTTTCTAGGAAGGCTTTTATTTATATAAAGAATTGGAATTAATATACTTCTATATGAATCTTCATGTGATGGAATTTAATGAAAGAGCACCCCCAGGGTCCACTCTTACAACCTGCACTAACATTCATAAAATATGGTCATCAACCAAGACCCTGGAAATCCAGAGTCTGAAGAGACTTCAAGCTGGAATGCAAGCTAATATATTACAAAAGTAGCATTTTTTCTTACAGTTTTGTAAAACTTAAGTTTAAATCACAAATGAAGATTTTGTTTGTTTGTTTTAACTTGTTATTTGTTATCATTAGCTCTAAGTGTTTAGTCAGGATCAGCGGGAAGCTATGAAGTACTTAATGTGTAGTGAGTAACTGACATGTTCACCTGAATTCAGACTGGACAGAGTTGAAAATAATTCGTCTTTACAGAGACACTTCCCCATAGGGACAGGTAGCCTTGAATTATCCGTATATAATTCAAAGTTGATGAATGATCAGTTGCTTTATATGTCTTAAAAGGCACATCTACATTTTCAAGGGTTTTTTCCCTTCTTCTTCCTTCACCATTACATATTTCACACTGCAGAGATGTTAGTTTACACTTGGGATTCCCTCTGCAAGGAATCAGGTATTTTCTTGACAAAGTTGCTTATGTGCAAACTTGGCAAAAACCTCCAGGGAAGGCTAAGACCGTCCAGTTCGGATGTGAACTGTTTTACTCAGGGATAATAGGGTGCTGGTGTTACGGCTACAGACAGGAGCGTAACCAACAAAGGTGAATTCAGCAATAAAGCTTAGAATTTCACCTCAACATTGAGTTGTGCTTAAAAATCTTTGTCTAGATTTATAAAGAAACAAGAAGTGTCAGCAACATTTATCAAAGGCCTAACTTTGCTTTTGTTATTTTCTTTCAGCTCCATGCATTTTCTTTCTATGAACTGCATTGTTTTGTTAGGAAGAATTGATTTCATTCATAGAGTGCATTGTGGGTAGTTCATCTACGGTTAATATAGAATAACTAGTATTTCATTTGTGTGCATGGAAACCGTACAATTATGGAAAGTTAAAATACAAACACAGACAATTGTGTCACACAAACATATTTTAACTGCTGGAAAGTATTTTAACTGGACACAGATTCTACATGATGTTAAAATGAAACCAGCAGCCTTAGAATCAGTAGAAAAGACTGTAATTAACAAGCACATTTCTGGCAATTATAATTCAGTAAAGCAGTTGACTAAATGCAGTGTTTATGGGATAATATTCCTTCATTGGTGAATTGAGCAACTCACCATAAATCTCAGGACTGTAACACAACTTTTTCTCTATGATCTTATAAATGCTTTATGTGTCATAACCTTTATGTGTCATAAGCAGGAAAAAACAGTTTTCAGACAATGCTGATTGTTCATCAACTTGTCTTGGCTCTAGTCAGATCGTGTGTAGAGATGTCACATATTTACTAAAAGCTTACAAATTGTTGCTAGAAACCTTTCTGTGCAAAAGCTGCTGCATCCATTTAAAAGCATACTGCTCTTGAAACAGGGTTTCAACTAGTAGCCAAGGCTCATTGCAGCAGAGGAGGAGCTGATCTTTGTCTTTAACCCATTTTTGTCCAAGCATGTTTCAGACGGTGACTTACCAGGGTTAATTTAGACCAGGCAGAAGGTTGTTTATGCTAGATGCCAAAAGCTAGTGCAGGGCAAGGAATATGGGTTGTATGCAGGCTACTCCAGCTACCTGTTCCATACTATAAATCTCCTTTCATGCTTTCTAAGTATTTCCCCTCTGTAAAGAGAAATCAAAAATCTTTAAATTCCTAATTCTAAACATTCTTTACATATGAAAACTACAGCTACTACTGCTACTACTATGAATGAAAGTTTTTCAGTGGATATATGGCTCTTTGTACACAAAAATTTTGTGTCATTTTAGTAGGTGACTCCCTGCTGCAGTGGACAGAAGCACCCTTCTGTCTACCTGACCATTCATCTAGAGAAGTTTGCTGCCTTCTGGGGACCAGGGTCTAGGAAACTGTGGAGGGACTACTTGCACGACCCTCTGACTACTATCTCCTGCTTTTATTTCCATGTGGGCACAAGTGATTCAGCTAACAGAAAATTGGAAGGTATCAACAGTAACTTCAGAGCTCTGGAGGAAGTACTCAAGGGTAGAAGGTCTCAAGAAGAACTCTCTTCAGTCCTGCCAGTGAGGGAAGAAGGAGTGAGGAGAAGGGCGCTAATTGGGCAAGTCAATAATTACCTGAGGAACTGGTGTTGGTGGAAGGGTTTTGGGTTCTATAACCATGGGACACTGTGGATCAGTGTCTGCTAAGGAGAGGTGCGATCCAGCTGGCTATGCAGGGCAAAGCTATTTTTTGCCAATAGGGTGGCAAAAGAAAGGCTCATAAGAAGGGCTTTAAATGAAGAGTGATAGGAGAGGGAGCAAGCAGCAGTCCTGTGATGGAGTAATCGACAGGATCACTGAGCAAAGACCTTGGGGTAATGTGCCAGGAACAGATCACAAAATCAACAGAACGAGGCTTAAACAGAGTCACCTGCAGCACTTGAATGTAAGCAAGGAAGTGGCTACAGGGCACCATTATGGAGAAATCCCCCAAATCCTTTCAAGGAAGTTGACATGCTGGGAAGCCTTTTTAAAGTGTCTGAATACTACTGCACAGAGAATGGATAACAAATGTGAGTTAGAGATCAGTGTGCAGTTGCAGGGTTACACTCTTTTTGGGGTCATGGAGACATGATGAGATGGTTCCTGTGACTGGAGTGCTGCAACATATCCTCACAGAAAGTTGTTGATATATGGGGTGGATAAACAGTGAGTGAGGTAGATTGAAAACTGGCTGAATGGCTGAGCCCTAAGGGTCGTGATCCATGTCAGAGGTCAGTAATTAGTAGTGCAGCCCAGGGATCAATATTGGGTCCCGTCCTGTTCAGCATTTTTATTTCAAAGATCAAGCTATATGATTCTCCGAATACAATTACACTTCACTATAGTTGTTATATTTGCCAGTGTGCATTTAATAAAACTATTTTTAGACAGTTTTCCTTTATTTTCATGGGTTCAATGTTAAACCACCATTCAACTATCCATCTATCCAGCTGAAGAGTAGGGACTGCATTTTCACCACTCAATGATATGGAAATCATAGAACCACAGAATTGTAGAATTTTTTGTCTTCAGAGAGACCTTTAAAGGCCATCTAGGGACACCCTTCACTAGACCAGGTTGCTCAACCTGACCTTGAAGGTTTCCAAGGATGGGACATCTACCACGTCTCTGGGCTACCTGTTCCAGTGCTTCACCACCTTCATTGTGAAAAAATTCTTCCTTATATGTAGTCTGAATCCACTCTAAGTTTAAAACCATTATCCTTTTTCTTATTGCTACAGGCCTTATTAAATCAAAAGAGTTGCTTAAATAGTACTTTAAAATGAGATCTGTGGGTTTAATATAGGACTCCTGTTCCATTCTTTGTGAGGTTCCAGGTTTGCTGCATGGGTTCAGTGAGATGAAACTATACCTGTAAAGGAAAAGACCTTCATGTCAGGAAACTTAAGCCTCCTCTTGTTTTGTGTATGTTGCAAAACAAGCTGGTTTCAGAAGTAGATGTTTCTCTCTCTAAAGAAAACAAAATAACTACTGTGAAGATCAATGCAAGTCATGTAAACTAGAAGGTCTAGGTAACCCTGTCAGAAAGGGGATGCCGCTTGGCAGACACTATGACAACATAAATTAGACAATTGTGATTTAAATTACTCTGACATGGACTAGGACTTTTCTGCTTAGGAAAAAGACCTGAAGAGATCTAAAGGGCTAGGAGTAGGGGGAAAATGTGGGAAAATTAACAGAAAGTAAATAAGGAAGAACTATTTGCTGCTTTGGTCAACAGACACAAACAAATAGTGCCAGTTTCAAGAAAAGGAAATATGTTTTCCATACTGTAGGAAATGAAAATGTAGGACTAAGCAAATTTGTGAAAGAAATGCTTATCACAGATATTGAATGCCTTCTGATGTGGGTCCCAATTCTCTTTCATAAATTTTCTAGACTGTTGATTACTAGGAGTTTGTAGGGTACATTTGGATTTGTATCTGCTTACCTTGTTTCTGTTAGCTTTTCCCTCAGCACTGGTTCTGTAGAAGATCAGATGCTGGACTACTTAGACCTCCAGTGCACCTGTTCAGATGTTCCTCCTGATGACTGACTGGCCTAGTGGCTTCTGGTTTGATACTGAGAGCATAGAAGTACCAGACAAATATCCTGTTACTTAACCCTGGGTAATATTTTTTGGCTAGTCGTTGCGCCCCAGCCTGCACCCAGCATGAAAAAGGAGAACAAAAAGGGCTCTGTGATAAGGTTACTGCTGGTTACCAAGTACTCAGCCCCTTCTAAATCCCTAACAATTACCTGAGGGTACTCACAGCCTGAAGAAAATGTGTTCAGATAAATTTAGCTGCTGATGAAAGAGGATTAGCCTATTCAGTCAGTTTGTTCCTGAAACAGGCCAAGAGCTCATATCTGGACAGATACTATGGTGGTGATAACTGATGTTAATGAGTGATAACTTTTTGTTTCTTTAGACTCCATCTAAGAGGCTATTAATATCTTTTTTGTAACCAGGCAAAATCTATAAATGACTAAAATGAAGAGAAAATTCCAAGACTAGAGCAAAAAAATTGACTAGAGACAGCTATTATTGTAACTGGAGAAGGAAAAGATGCAATAGAGGCAATTTAGTGCTCGTATTGGAGGTATCAGATCTGTAGCACAAGTTCTGTTACAGACAAAAAGAAAAGGCTGTTTCAAGGCAGAGAGTTCCAAACTAAATAACACATGAACTAAAAATGACAATACGCTTGCCGTTCAGGAGAAATCACTTTAGAAAAGTCTCTTCTAATAAAGAGAAAGATGTCTCTCAGAGGTGCAGTAAAACTAAGTGTACAACATAAATACTCAGTGAGTGACAAGAAAGCTGAAGAGCTTTGCAAGAAGAAAGACAAACAAACAAACAAAGTGAAATTACTGAAAGGAAAAATGAAACACCAAGCCACAGATGGCAATGACATCTAGAAAGAGATGAAACACTTGAGATGGCACAAGAAGGTCATGTTTCTAGGAACTCTGTCTTCAGCTGAAAGGCTGGACAGGTCTTACCTTGACACAAAACCAGAAGGCTATATATCAGACATTGAGTTCCTGCAGCTCCCATGAAGGTTTTTAGTCTCTCTAAGCTGAAGATGTGCAGAGATCAACCAGATTTTATAAGAATTCTCAAGTTTATCAAGGCAGCCCAAGCTGTACAGGAATCTTCAGTTATTCTACTGGAGGGCTAAACTTTACAGAAAGTTGCTTCCCAGATGAGTGTACTGTTCCTATCTGCACAGCTATGGTACACAATATACTGGGGCTGTAGCAATGGTGGAAAACTACTACCTATATGGTTGTTGAGCTTTGTTCTCTAACATCTTTCCATGTTCTCTAATATGTTTCTCAGGGATCAGTACTGGGATTGGTTTTGTTTAATATCTTTATTAATGATCTGGACAAGGGGATCAAGTGCACCCTCTGTAAGTTTGCAGACAACACCAAGTTGTGTGGGAGTGTGGATGTACTTGAGGGTAGGAAGACTCTTCAAAGGAAGACTCTTCACGCTCCTGTGAGGAGCAGCTGAGGGAGGTGGGGTTGCTTACCCTGGAGAAGAGGACACTGAGGGGAGACCTTATCACTCTCTATAACTACCTGAAAGGAGGTTGTAGAGGTGGGGGTTGGTCAAGTGATAGGACAAGAGGAAATGGCCTCAAGTTGCACCAGAGGAAGTTTAGATTGATTATTAGGAAAAAAATTATTCACTGAAAGTGTTGTCAGGCATTGGAACAGACCATCCAGGGAACTGGTTGAGTCACTATCCCTGGAGGTATTTAAAATAGTTGCAGAAGAGGCACTTAGGGACAGGGTTTAGTGGTGGATTTGGTGGTGTTAGGTTAATGGTTGGACTTGGTGATCTTAAAGGTCTTTTCCAACATAAAAGGTTCTATGACCTCTTTAAGGGAGGAAAGTACGTGCTACAGTGCAGATGACATGTAGTGTTTGAAAGTATTTTGATTTTTTTTTTTTTTACTGTATTTTAAAAAACAATGTTTTCAGTTAGCTTCCTTAGAACAAGGGCTGGAAATTACATTCTTGCAAAACCTTGGTAAGACAGAGGAATAATGGAGTGGGCTAATACCTACTGTTGATAGGATTAGGTGTCATAATGGTCATCTAATGCTATGCTCCAAGTTAATAGAAGGGGAAATAAAATTCAGACAGAGGTTTATCTTTGGGCTTAATTAAAAAAAAAAAAATCAAGACAATAAAATGGCATAGATGAGATTTTATAGCTTCCATGAAAAAATGTATGTTAGCTCAAAGTGCCAAGCCTCCCTCATACAATAAGCCTGGCTGTCAAATTTTTAATGTATTTTAGGGTTTAATTTATTTATTTGACATTAATTCATTGTGAAGATGCAGGGAGAAGCATTTGTCTTTTGGGCTGCCTTTCTCAGGTGCTCATTCCTCTTCTGTAAGGCCATAGCAGACAAGGCAATTGACTACATCAACTTTTCCCCAGAACAGAATGTGCCTTATATAGTGTTCTTACTTCTGTCTTGCACGTATTTAATTTCTTCCTTCTGTAGCAACACAAAAATATATGGACTTGATTTAGAAGCTTCTGGGTATCACCCTGCAGAAAGTATGATGAAATGATTTTCAGAGGAGCTTTTTCTTTGCAGTTTGCAAAACCAACCACTTTCTTTGTGAACTTTAAGTGTCTTTTATCTAATTTTAATGCTAATTTTTGATGTGTTTTGTTCTGTGTAGGCACTCTTAATCTTGACTAAATTAGGAAAAGAGAACAGCTTCAGGAAACTCTGAGAAGTAGGATTTCATGCGAGTAACAGCTGAGGTAAAACTGGAAAATTACTTCAAGATTTAGTCCTCTCAGATGAATGCTTGGATCTCCATTTCCTATAAGCTAAATAGCTGAAGGTTATATTTAATTTTGAACATATTTAAGAAAAGTTTTTATTTTAAATTCTTCTGCTTGTAAATAAAGAAACACAGCCCTCAATCTACATGCAATGCCTAAAGGATTTATCACAGCAGCAGACTTTTAATGGAACCCCATCTTGAGAACATTATATACAAAAAAATATGTAGATCAGTCCAGAAATGCTCATCAAGAAGCCAAGCAGAGTTTTGCTGAACATTTGCTATTCCAATTCCCTGAGTGTTTTCTTGCTGGGTGTGTATCTCCTTTCACAAACATCCCGGACACCAATGTGCTATTCTCTGAGGTTGAAGCAGGTTCCCTGCTGGACAAGAATCATGTGGATACGCCCAGTAATTTTCACTAACTATTCCTCTTGTCAGTATGTGTGATTACCTCTCTTTCCTCCTAAATAATCTATTCTGCCCCTCACCAGAGGTTATTTTTCTGCTCGGCACTGCTTGTGTAGTGAGAAGGACCACAACAAACCACATCTCCTTCATTCATTGGTCTCAGTTTGGAAGAAGTTCAGGTTAAGTGACCCCACCAATACACACCCCCTTCCTCCCCCACCCCCAGCCCAGATGAAAATGTGACTTTTGCTGTACATTCAATTATTCAAACATCAAATTATTATTTGATTTATCTTTATATACCCTAGAATAATAGACAATGAAATGGCCTAAAATGATGAATATTCTTCTTCGTATAAGACTGCCACCCTAATTCTAATTAGGAATTTCACACTAAGGACACATTCTGTCTTTGCTCTTTGGTTCAGCCTCAAAATTCAGATCTACGTACAAAATTATTTTGTACTTTCCCTAGTTAAACTTTGTTATATATGGAGCGATATTACATTATTGCTTGAAGCTCTCATTCAGGTTCTCTACCCACCTTTGTAAGATTAGGTTTCTAGGTGAGTGATTGTTCCACAGCCAGTTACCACAGTGAGGAACAAACTTGTGGAGTCACTCAATCTGCTCTTCTATGTTCTTTTCAAAAGCATAAGAAAATGTCTTGGGGAGGTGCTGATCTTCTCTCTGGTGATCAGTGATAGAACATGCGGAAATGGGATGAAGCTGCATCAGCGGAAGTTCAGACTGGACATTAGGAAAAGCTTCTTCACTGAGAGGGTGGTCAGCAGCTGGAACAGGGCTCTCCATGGAAGAGGTCATGGCATCAAGCTTGTCAAAGTTCAAGGGTCATCTGGACAACGCTCTTAGTCATATGGCTTAGTTTTAAGTAGTCTTGTGAGGAGCAGGGAGTTGATCCTTATCCTTACAACTTGAGAAATTCTATGATTCTATGATCTGGTAATGTTTAGATTTCTGAAGTTTCTTGGACAGCACATGGAATATAGAAGTCAGCATGTCTGATGTGGAAGAAAAAGCCGGACTAAATTAGACAGTTCCTTTTTTACCATGATGATTTCATGGATCTTGTTCTTAGATACCAAACTCTCTTCAAGCACTGTGCAAGACTAGGGTCTGAAAAAATTTTCAGGGACCCACAATGCTGGTTAATCACAAAGCAAACACCAGCTTCTAAGAAGTGTACAGAAATGACACATGTGGCCTTACAAGTTTGATTTTCATAAAAGCCAATTGTTAATGGAAAACTACATCCTAAGAAAATTTCCTTGGTCAGTGCAGCTAACTTGCTCTTGAACGTAAGGAAGCCTTAGGCATCCAGGACCAGAGGAATCTCATGTGCCTGGCAGCTGGGCAGGGACTTTTGGACTGGTCTCCTGAGTTCATGTGCCCAGACTCTGTCTAAATTCTACTTCAGGAATTTCATTCTGGTTCTGGCTACATTACCGTCATTACAAGACAGACAAGAATTGTCTTTTGGCTCTGGCCTTGCAAGTCACACAGTTAGATTGTGGCAGCAAGCCACTTTTACTCATACCTGAAACACTGACTCACGTAAGTCATGTGATTTGCTTCCTTACTAACACTTAAGAAGATCTATTAGGGTCACAGGCAGACTAAACCTGCTGATTTGCTACTGCATGGTAAGTGATCCTGGTTCTTGAGAAAATGAAGAAAACATTCTCAGGGAGAGGAGAAAGCAGTCAAGTTTCATTCTTTGCATGAGAGTCTTTGATGACGGCGAGGGACAGGATACAAAACAACTGGACTGGATGCAACATTCCCTGAACTTCTTATGACTGAATTTGCTCCAGACCCTAAAAGAGTAGTCAAGTTACTATGGTTGTTTTGCTGAGATACAGGACCATAAGGATGCTGTTGAAAAGTGATTTTTTCAAGGATTTCACTGTTGCGTTCCTCATTGTTCTGAGATAATATATCCCAAATTTCCTTTTTATCAAGTGCTTTTCTTGAAATGTTTGATTATTCTTCTTGAAATTATTTTCCTTTATGCATCTGAAAATGAGGAAAATAAAGAGGAGGAAGTATGTATGTGGTTTGTTTTCCCCTCAAGATCTAACATTAAAAGACAAGTTGTTCTATTTTCAAGTTATATAGACAGATTTATGCATAATTCTATTCATAACGAAAATGGGATTTTGCTTAGTTAAGCAGAAACACACACATATACACATCCACAGAGCAGATCCTTGGTGGTTATTTTGCTTTTAAGAAATAATCTGCTTAAATATCTCCTTTTCTCCAACTCTGGCCTTTCTGTTTTCCCCTTGTGTAAAAAGCATTTTATTCCTGCCAGAAATAAATATGACTATGTCCAAACTTGTATGAGTCAAAGCTTGGAAAATACACCAGCAGATTTGCTGGGTTTCTTGGACATTGTCCATATGTTACAAAGTGTTTAATAAGATAGTGTAGCTTGTTTAATTTCACTTTTATTCCAGTTAAAAACCACAACAATAATTTCATGCTTATAAAGAAGTTCAGTTTTCCATCATCAAAAGGTTAAACAGTTTTCTCATGACAAATTCTTACAGTAATTCCTACCTTGTATTGTCAAATGATGGTGTCTTTCCTTAGGCAAATATGCCATGGAGATTTCAAATCTTATGTCTAGCATAGAAAATAAATGCGCTCAAATATACAATCAACTGTTTCTCTTATTTGATTTACTCTAATTACAATAAAATGGTATTGATTTGTGAGCTTAGTAAATTAAATGGACATTACATAATAATGTCTCCTAGTCAATTTAAAACATATATTGTTGTTCTGGGTTTTTTAATATCTCTTAAAACATACATTTTGATGAAATTATAAAGACTTTTCCAAAAGAAAGATGAACAGTAGATCATTTACTTTAGATCCTTGCCTTTTTTCAGGCAAAAAGTTTCATAGCCAGAAGATATACACAAACTTATAAACTCCACATGAAATGTTGGTTTGTACTTTGATGAATCTATTGTACCACTTATAGTGTTGACTTTCATTTCTAATTAAGTTCTATCACTTTCTGAGTTTTGATTTATATTCATTTATGTAGTAGTTCAGAGACAGTATTTAAAAAATGAGACTTCTTTCCTAATTTTTCCAATTAAAAATAAGACATTCCTGTCCCCTGTCCGTCCATAATATTCATATTGAGGGCGAGCTCTCATTGGCTCAACCACCAAAACACATGCAATGTCATGGCCAAGTGGTAATTTTCAAGTGGACCATTATGTTTGAAATGGAAAGGAGTCTACAGAACTAGAAACTACCACATTAAGGAGAAGACAATGTTTACTTTGTCACTTCCATCATAGAATGCTGTCAAAATGTCAATTGTGAAATTGTAGCAAGGGCTCCAAATAATACAACTAAGAGACATATCAGTGTAAAGAGCTACTAGCAAATATTCAGTTTAAAAAGGGATGAAAAGAAGCTGAATAAATAGAGTTCTGTTTTTCTGATATGCAAGATCTTAAAATAATTAAGATCAAGGGAGTTACTAAGGAGTGAGCTGAATGACACTGATTTTTCCCAAAGGAAAAGTGTGCCTGATTACACTGCTGATACTCTTTGGTTGCTCTGTTTTTACTAACATAGAAATAATATAGAAAACCATGCCGGAAAATGATTGGGAAAGATCATCAGATCTAATCACTCATAACTGTCACGACAGAGGGAAAAAAAAGTCCATTCATATATGTATTTAGTTTTATCTTGAAAGCAGTTAAATTTATTGTCCCTTGTACTAGACAGATGTTGCTGTACCTCTTCATAGAATCATAGAATGGTCTGAGTTGGAAGAGGCCTTAAAGATCATCTAGTTCCTGCCCCCCTGCCATGGGCAGGGACCCCTTCCACTAGACCAGGTTGCTCAAAGCCTCATCCAGCCTGGCCTTGAATACTTCCAGGGATGGGGCATCCACAATCTCTCTGGGCAACCTGTTCCAGTGCTTCACCACCCTCTCCATGAAGAAATTCTTCCTGATATCTAATCTAAATCTTCTTAGAGGAACACCTCTTAATTCCTTTGAGGTATTTCACTGGTGTTTCCCTGTTGGTTCCTATTACCTCAGGAGCCCCTGGCTCATCTCCCTAAGACTTCAAGTGTGCTGCGGTGCAGCCAGCACAACCCAGAGAAACACACCAAGTGCCCTTGTTAGCACTCCCATCCCCCTAATGTTGGTGTGTGATCCCACAGCTTGTCACAGGCAAACCTCATATTATCCCCTTCCCCCTTCAAGTTTAGTTTAAAGCTAGACATTGAAACTGTTGAAGCTCAGGTATTGTTTAGCTTTGACAATATAAAGTGTTCGGACTGTTACATTTTACATTTTATTCCTGTAGTCTTCCTGGAAGAATTAAAAATGCTTTTGAGACTTCACAACTGAGACTGTTCTCATAGCCCAAGGTTCTAGTTAGCTGAAAACATATGTTTTGAAATCTATGTTCTCATAAAAATATTTTGAAAAATAACAATGATATTCACAAAATCTAAACCTGAAAATAAAAAGCTATTGTTAAACCCAAGTAATACAAATTATGCTAAATTATTCACTAATCCGCTGGCATGAGTAACCTCCTTCCCAAGAAGTCTCATTCATGACCAAACAGATTCTGAATTTGTCTTTCTTACCAGGCATTATGCTAAAGAGAATAAACACCCTTTTCTTCAGAATTTGTGAAAGAACACATGTTCTCCAAGGAAGAGCACAGTAATTGTTGAAGCCAGTTTACTTAGGGACTTTCCAAAGCCACTCGGATTTATTCCATTGCCCTGTACAAGCATTGGACTAGGCGATTAATGCATGTAACCAGCCACTAAAATAAAATTTAAGCAACCCTGCCAGTTGTAACAAGGCTGATTCAACCAAACACAAAAAATAGATTTCTTTATAGAAAAAAGGTTCCTTGCCAAAAACTGCAAATGTCATTTTCACAATTACCATAGGCCTGTGAGTAAGGTGTCTGTTGTAGATTTAAGTTAAAAATATAAAGAAAAAAAGTTATTATGGGCATGACTAGCACAAATCACTCTACAAAGTGCTTTGTTTTGGAAGGGGCTATTTCCTCACTTATACAGTGCCTTTTTGCATAATTTTAAATTATATGCAATTTCTTCCTAAGTAATTTTAAAATATCTCTTAGCAAAATATTGATCCAGTCTCCTCTTTTTAACAGGGGGAGGAAAATAAGAAGATTTCTCAAAATGGAGCATCTGTGACAGGTACTCACACCATTGGCATCTACAATTTTCAATTAACAATGAGGAACCTTTCTAGAAATTTTGGCACTAAAGATCAAGTGTGCAGTACTCAAACAAAGGACAGATTACTATGTGAGAAAAAGGAGATGGTGAAATTTGGCAACAAATCCGAAATTTTTCAGGTCCATAAGATTATTTTTTGTCTTTCTCCTCTTCCCTTAGGTGGAAGCCAATTAATATAGCAAAAAATTTTGATGAAACCTTCTGAGAAGGATGTTTCAAGTTCAGCATAACATGGGAAAGTCCTTTGATGCAAAAGAGTTCTTACGTTTGGGGCAGCTAGCCAGCATGTGGGAGATACAATAAAAGAGTCACTTGTTGTTTGATAATCTATATAAGCTTTGGTGGAAAGTTAAGACCCATGACAGACTAGACAATAGGTTGCACATTGGGTCTCAGGTGTAGAGGACAGTGTTCAGTATCTTTAGAGTTCCTTGTGGCAGTCACCAGGTGCAGACTAGAAGTACACCTGAGATATAACCTCCAAAAAACATGAGGAGCAAATACTGTTATCTATTATACTGATGGAAATGTGAAGGAATGGTGCTGAAGTCAGTGGAGTGGAATCTAGACCTGGCATACCTAGATTTGCTTGAATCTGTATAGACCCACACATAAATGACTAAAGAAACTGGCTATTGCTGAAGGAACTGGGCTGGCCTCCCAGTTTACATAAACTGGTGACACTTTGGTGATCAAGACCTGAGGCAATAACTGAGATCTAGAGGTGGCAATGTATTTTGCATTCCACCTCCAAAGCTGCTCAGAAAACAAACAAACAAGAAAAACCCAACCAAAACCAAACAAGCACAACAGGTGACTTCTCCAAATTCTTGAAATGAGATTGAGAGATGAAATGATCGCCAGAGTAACATTCAGCTTTTCTTTTGAAGTTTGTTTATAGACCTCACATGCCAAGATGTAGAATATATTTTCCAACATTCATGTCTGATCAAGTCAGAGTTGCTCATCTACTGAACTATTTATTTTCTCTTGATTTACTTTCTGTTGGATGTGCCAAATTGTCTCCACCTAGATAGCAGAAAATTTGCTGTCTCAAAAAATTGAAATCCAAAGGCATACAAGGAAGAAATGTTTTGCACACATGATTGGCATTTAAAAAAAAAAAAAATCAAAACTTAATGATTATTTGGTCTTTGGTGAAACCATGATCACCTGTCTATGCTCAGAGTCTGTAACCATTCTTTGGCACAATGACAGAGGAACCATTTTATTACAGAAAAATATTTCAGACTGTAAAGAAAAATAATGAGCAAATGGGCAAATACTCACTTTTGATTTCTGTTTAGAAATTATGTTAATTACATTTGTTGTATAAAAAAATAGTGCTATGATGACAATGATATTTTTTATTCATAAATATACTATTTATACTACAAATAAAAGGTTACCAGCTGTCACTGCAGAATATTGAGCTTATAAAAACAGGCAATAGTTTCATTTGTTTCTTCCCACGCAGCCTACTTCCTTCATTTATTTATTTCTAATCCTTCCTTGGGTTTTAATACTCATGCAAGGAGTTGGTCAACAGATGTAGCCTGCAGAGAAGCCAATAACATGTTTTGTGTTTTCCTTTCCCAGGCATGATCCCTTGATGCTTTGTCTGTGGCTGATCAAAAGTCATGGTAAACATGGTAGGATAAGTTTACGACATGCAGCAGATATTCTGTTAGAAAAAGGCCAACATTGTTTCCTTTGAATTCTTCAGAGATTAAAAATCTGAACAGTGTCCCCTGGTCCAGCCTCAGGCTGGAATGGAAAACATTCAACAGGTATTTACTACACTGAAGGACTTCAGGTCAGCTATTTACTCTTATTCTCTTTCTGTAAATAAAAATGTTTAAAGTTGCCAGACTTCATTATTCTGAAATAATGAAAGGATGGTAAAACAGCAGTGAGGTATCACTAAGCATTACTTTTAATGATCAGAGTGACAGAAAGGAAGCTAGTGAATTCGGCCTACAGAGTTTGGTGAAATGTGGGTTTATTTCTGATATTCTGTGTACAGCTATTGGTACAGTTTAGAACCCTTACATTAACAGTTTTTGCCTTAGGAGAAAATGGGAGCAGCAAAATTTCAGAGCCTAAAACTTATTGTCACATCTCATCCCCTTTCCTACTTTCAAGCAGCTAAATATTTTTGCTGTGTGACAGATTCCTACTGAATGACTTAGCAAGGAGTGAAGGATGAAGGCATAGAACACTTGAACAGTCTCAATATCACCAGATATTCCTGTTGAGTTGCAAAATGACTCATTTCTTCACTTTCCAGTTATTTTAATGTCGATGTTATTTCTTATTATCTTTAATGTTCTTTGTTGTTTGTATTGGATTTCTTCCTTGTCTTTCTGATCATCTCCAAATTATTATACTACAACATTATATTGCAGCACCAGCTGACACTTTTTCCATTTTCCCCTTTTTTCTTACCTTGAGATCGGTTATCCACATGAGGATGAATTTGTACATACCACACAATTCACTGTCTCTGTTATAACAAATCTTACTCAGCAATACAGAGCATTTTAAGGCTATAAATTATAAAAATCTCTGATCAGCCAAGATTACTGTACAGAGCTTATTAGAGATTGTAGGTGTATTGTATATTAAGACATGCATTTGAAAATTTGGGAAAGATATTTGGCATTAAAAGGTACTGATATAACAGGGTAGAGTGGTGATTAGTGTTTTTTCCACACACCCGCTTCCCCAACCCACCCACCCACCCCAAACCCAGCATTATTTGCCAATATCTTAGTTTAAGAAGACAGGATTATGTGAACCTGTTAAATGTTAAATACTCAGATGTGCACACAAACAAATTGTGTGATGATCTAATTAATTAGTGTTTGATTTCCTAGTTCATCTGCATCTCTTCACAGGTTTTAATTTGCAGTCTTTAGGAAGTCTTTCTTTATAGTAAAAAATGTGCTTAGCCTTTTGATTAATGAAGTATTTTGATTTTTACAAAATTACATTTTCCTTTAGAATTTCTTTTCACAAAGGTATTTACATCTGGAGAAGGTTTATTACTTACTTTTATTAAGTTAATATATTTTTATCATTTCTATGACAAGTTAGTTTCCATATTATAAACCTGGAGTAAAGATGTTTTTTTCTTATGCTAATATGCCTATTTTAGACTATTTTTCTTTTGTTTAGTGACTCAGTAATATGACTGCTATGGAATCTAGAAGTGAAAGTCTGAAATTACTTCAGACATATCACAGATGTTAGTTCTCATTACAGACAAAGAAATCTATTCCACATGATGCGTAGGTACCCAAGAACATTTCACATAAAACCGTGCATCTAGCTCTGAAAAAGCAATTCAGAAAGACCTTAACTACATTGATCAGATGTCCAAGATACTGTAACATGAAAAGTAAAAGGGATTTGAACCCCATATTCCAAGAGCACAAAAGCAACCCAGCCACAAGCTGATGAGAAAATGTACACGAGGGTTTTCCCAGTTCCTCTTCTAGAAACTGAATCACCATATATCAAGGAAAGAAAAGTTTCTGCGGGTATGGGAGCTGGGAAAGGGGTGCAACTACAGTCTAGTGGCAATGAAATTTAGTCATAAATATAACTCTGGTATCAGAATTAAACTTTATGTTGGATAATTTTTAGACAAAAGGAAGGAATAACTCAGAAGATCATCTCAGTTCCTGGGCTGAATGCCCTGACTATGCTCTTGTAAAGAAGGAAGAGCAGATTTAAGCTTTTCATTCAAGTTTCAAAAAAATGCCTGTCTCTAGCCCTGATGTAGATGTTTAAACACGAGGGTACAAATTTCAGGCACAAACTTCTTTCTTAGATTTGTTTCAGGGTCCAGATCCTGAGAAGCTTGACAGATTTCCTGCAAAAGTCTGCACTGTCCAAATTACTGTGATTTCTTATCAAACATCCCAAGTACTTTTCCACCTTCTAGAACAAGTTTGTTACCACCCTATGTCTTCAGCCACCATTTTTGAAACTGTCTACTTCTTTCCATTCATCCATGACAGTCATGAAAACCAGGGCTTAGGCAGAAACTGCTGAAATGTGTCATATATCTGACCCTACTCATTTACTTCTTTGCTGCCAGATACATGATGTTTCCTTTCCAGGCTTACACTGTTAATGTGATTTCCTTTTAAGCCAGGAAACTTGAACTCTTTTAGAACTAAATGATGGTTCTGACATGACACTTGAAGTTGTTCTCCAGGATACCTATGCCTTATATCCGTTAGTGCCTGTCCATGGCTAAGAATCCCCTGAAGATGAGAATTTTTCATGTTTTTATAGTATCCTTAAGTGTTTTCTTTGATATGCAAGCTTCCTTCCATTTTAGAGTTCATTCTACAGGAACTACTCAGGTCTTTAATCTTCATGCATTGAAATCATAAGTCCATTTGGTCACACCTAGGCCTGTATTCTTAATATAATGTGCCCAACAAGATTTTGACTCTGATCAACTTGTCATGCTCCTTCATTCACAGTAGGATGAAAGTGAATGCATCATTAGCTGAGCGAAATAAATTTGTCACAGTGTGAACACATTCAGCAGTGTGGCAAGAATGCGTAGTGAGGGATAGGTCCATCACTCAGAGGCTGAAGGTCTTTATAATGTGAGGAAGCACCAAAGGAATTTGACATGTCTGCTGTGGCAGGAAGAAGACTAGGAGGACAGACATGATAACAGATTTTCAGTAGATCAAAATCTGTTGTTTCTATAAATATATGACACTGGAAAACTATGACATCTTAGTCTGAGATAGCAGGACCTCATGTCCATTTAGTTACAAGAGTCTTTAGATCTCATTCATTCTGAGAAATTACAGGTTCATGTTGTGTTTTGACAGCTACTAGAGCAGCCATAACCACAAACTCTTCAGGCAAGGGCCTGCATTGACTACCAGCCTCCTTTTCTATAGCCTATCCTTAATGATAACACAGCTGAGCATAACTGCGAAAATGACCACAGATGGTAGCAGAATCCCTTCCTTGTCTGTTAGCTAAAGCTGGACGTAGTTATATGATACCTTGAAATGCTTTGCCTTTTTAAAACCTTAATCTTTCTTTGACACGTCAACGTGTTTAATAGTGGTCTATTCACATTACAAAAATCTGATGTAGAAATAACTCACACTAAGAGATAGGACTGGATCTGAAAGGGAAAGGAGATTCACATTTGGGAGGAGGTGGCAAAGCATAGCTCTTGCAGCACTGTGATTGCTGTGCAGAACTGTATACAGAGAGATAGCTGAGGCTGTTGAATACAGGAGAGTGAGAAAGGGAAATGTGCAGAGGAGAGAAAGGTGCAAATTAATTATTTCATGGCCTTCAATTGAATTACATCAGTATTGGATGAGACATACCTTCTGGTGAACCTATCAAGTAGTGGAAATGCTTTGTTAAGGCCAAAGCTCTCCAAAGGTTACTGCAGACATCACTTCTGTGCCACAGTTCTCAAGGTTTGTAGCTTGTCATTTCTTCCAGAAACAAAGCAGAGAGTCTCCATCTCTTAAAGTCAGTTTCCATTACCACTGGTCCTTATAAACTGCCTTTTGCATTGTTTTTCCTCTTTGGACTCTCGTTTGTGTGCAGTATTTTTTGCTTCATAGTGTGTGTAAGAATAACAGATAGATGAGATGCAGATTTCTTCCTTTGGAGTAATTCTGGGACCTTTTAACTTGTTTTATACACTTTAGAAAACTTTTATTTCAACAGATACTCTTATTTTTAGTCTAAAATATACCACAGAGACCTTTTCTATAACTGAAATTGAAGTGGGGTGCTGAATGCTGCCAACTTTCCAAAACCTAAAGAAAATTCAGGTACATTACTTGTTAGCTTGTCCAGCTCATATAATTCTTCTCAGTACACTTAAAAAGAATTTTCCTAGGAAAATGTTCTATGGCACTATAAATCTTCATGGCTAATAAAAGCCATATATCGATCATGGAAGTAAGATTGTGCGGACCATGGAGAATGGATTTGTGTAGGTGGGCCAGAGAACAGAACAAGGTATTTGCAATTTTCCAGATTTTGCATTTTCAGTATTCCACAAAGACAGTGCTGAAGGATGCATTATAATGTCCTGTAATGCACACTAGTTTCCAGAGATGTCTTTGTGCTCTGAAATTCTGCAGCAGGATATATGGCCTTTTCTTATCTTTGCCTAAATTCTGTTTCCTTAATGTTACTCCATTTTACTGTGGATTTATTTCATCATTCTCCTGAAATCCTGCATTTCTGGGAAAAGTCGGCTTATTGAGCATTATTAATGCTATGGTTGTACATTTCCCACAAAGGTCATTACATACATCAGGAAGACATGTTGGAGACTACAGTCTGGTCTTTGACCTGTGTAATTTTTCTTAAGCAAAGAAATGGCAGCAATGGATTACTTGTAGACTCTAGAAAACCAGATGAAGTCACTTTAAAATATTCTTATACATTGCTACAAAAAATCGTATGACAGGTTCATCAGTTTTTAATGGAAACTGATAGTGGGTATTGGCAAGTGGAAATGAACTCAAAAGATTAGGTGAATCAATTTTTGCCACATGACTTAGCCTCTGGCCATTTAAAGCAATGTTCTTATGATAGTATACCAATGGCCTGTGATGGTCTGCTATGCTGAAACTGAACTCTCAGGAAGTTATTTTTTTAATCCAAAACCAAGCAATTTACCTTATTAAGCACAGCATCTGTGGGATAAGAATTTATTCTGACAAAGGAAAATAGTGGTGGCAAAACCAGTCAACTTCCCAGACACTTGCAGACACCTGAGTATTAGTAGAACTCTGACCCTATTACAGAAAAACTCCTAATGAAATGTAACACTTGCACAGGAAATTAGATCTCTCAAACAAAATGGTTTCTCATTGTTTGGAATCAAAAGGAATTTCAGTTGCAAGAGTGCTCTCAATAATGTCTTCAGCTTGATCAGGTGAGTTTCAGCATATCACTATTCTGCTCAGTTCTCACAATCCAGCTGGCCATGGTCCTACATGACCTCTCCAGGTCATGCACAATTCATTCCTATCAATTACCTAAATTACATGAAACCATCTCATAAATACTCTAACGACATACAGAAGACTGACACGTTCAGCAACAGTTTATATGGGCTGCAAATAACTTATCTATGCACTATTTGATCAATTATGGAGCAGGAATTGGCTGGGAATCTCTGTGACACTACAAGCAGGGTGTTTATCAACACATTAAAGCGTAAGTTTTGGTCTAACACTGCAATCTCCAGATGTGCCCAAAGTTCCCATCTAGAGAGCTCCTGTATCAGCTAGACATTTGTGAAGGCAGTGCAGACTTCAGTCATCTAATTGTATGTTGATCTGTTGTCTCAGACCAGGCTAATATATCTTCTCTGCAGATGACTAGTTGGGAAGTTTCTGGACCACTCAAGGAATTAGTGGTTTAAGCGCACTGTGTATACACACAGATACAGTCCTACTGAGTCCTAACTGATACTCAGCTACACCAGGGTTACAACTAAAGGACAAACTTGAATTTCATACTTATAAATCACTGACAAGTTCCATACCTCCTGAGACATGTGTGAAGTGGGAAAAGAATGTTGTGAAAGCTGAACTAAATGTTGTCTTATGGTTGTGAGGAGAATAGAGAGTTGAAGAAAATGAAGGTGTCAGAGCATTTATAATGGGGGAGGGGGGCCTTGTAACCCTAAAATAAATCAAAAGGTGCTGACAGGTTTCAAGGTGTAAGCTAAGATATTTGCAAACCTGAATTTATGATTTTAACAGTTTGAGGTTCTGTCCTGAAGTTAACTGATAACATAGAAATAACCTTTGTAAGGGGTAAGGTTTTCCAGTCAAAACAGGAAGACTTCAGATTTTAAATCAATGTCATAACTGAGAGTTAATGCTAGGCAGATATTCCAAGCAAGCTGATGCTATGTAATGAGTTAAAAACTGTTATTTTAGGATTCGATATAGAGCTAAAAGACAATTTCTATGGTATGAAGTACAGCTGAAGCATAGAGAATGTTTCAGGGAAGGTCATAGCAAGAGTGTCCTCATAAGATAACTTCACAATCTCCTTGTCAGTGTATATTAGTGGACTGCAGTAGCAGGGAGCAATGCTGTGGATGTGCCATTATCTTTACTTGAAATAAAGCTGGTAACATATTTTTGCGGTAATGGCAAATGAATTTATCACTTGATCTGAGGTTTTTACATGCAGTAAACACAAAGCTGCACTAAGACCAGAAACCTTATTTGGAATGTGAAATGGGTTCTGCAGAGGTTAAAAGATAAATCCTGAAAAATACCTCAACAAGTTTATAAGAGTTTTGTGTTCTATTAAATTTGTTCATATTGCACAATCTGACTGTCCAGGGTGCATTCAATACTACTTTTAGCTGTCTAGCTTTGTAGACTGACCCAGAGACAATAGGACTAAATATACTCCACTCCCTTTAACAGTTAGGTGGAGGACAGAAAATGAGGAGAGCAAAACATATCCTGACACATTTCATGTTTGAGCATGACCTCAGGAATGCTGTTAGTTCTGTGTGTGAAGTTCCAGTGGAGACCCAAGGAAATGGAACAATTCCCATTCTTACAGAATATCTATAATGTAGAATCGAACAGGCTTACTTCACAATAACAGAAAATGTGAAGAAAACAACTGGCATATTACAAAAACTCTTCCAGTATGGAACTCTATGGGAAGTCTTAAAGTAAATGCAAAACTGATTTCACATTTCTAGGATGAAAATAAGCTCAGGAAACCTTGGGAAGTATCTTGAACCAACCTGAAACTTGAGACAGTGCATAGGATGTTCTTGGTCCCCAGGGTTAATACCAAAGCTACCTATAAATGGAAATATTGCATCTGAAAATGAAAGCACAGTTGTGGAAATTGGACTGCAAGAGTGACTTTATTAGAGTCACTAATGAATTTGTTATCCACACAAAACAAGGAGCTTATTCATTGCTACCAGCTTGCATTAAAAAAAAATAGATTTCATTTGGGGGTGTGTTGATACAGATGTGTCTTTCAGGCCTTATAATAGATAAAGAAGCAACAGGACAGTCCGTGTTGACATGTCTGAGAGAGAACCAATGTGTTCATGACCTGAAAACACGTTGTATATTATTACCATAGGTCTTTCTCCTGGGTTGGTCAGACAAAACACACGTGTATGTATATGTATGTGTATTTGTACTTTTTTTCTCAGTTATATTCCTTGTATTTTTTGCATCCTGACAGTTATTGTCAACTGCTGCCATATGTTCTGTGCATACTCACATAGATAAAATGAAAGATAAAATTAGTAACTGTCTTCAGAAATGTAAGACACCTCTGAAATTTAGACACCTGTTTTTATCTTTGACTACAGTTGCAGGTGGGTGATTAATTCAAAGTTCTGTGAAATGGAACATCCACTAAAGAAGCCATCCAGCCTTCTCCTGCCATCAGTAGAGTATTCTCTGCCCTGCACTGCTGCAACTTTGGTATGATGTGAGAGTTTGTGCTGCCACACGGTAATTATCATTTAGAACAATGAAAGCAAATAACTTTTCAGAGTTGTTTTCATCTAGGAGAGTTCTCTGATCCGTCTCATGGACTAGCTGGTACAAGGGAAGGCTGACACCGAGGCAGGACTAGGTGGCAGATTCACTTTGTTTCCTTCCGCAGCAGTGCCAGATCATGCTGCTTTAATGTATTTGTCAGACTGCATCTTAGGGTAACTAAATCAGCTTCTTGTCAAAATATATCCTGTCTGAATATGTGTTAGTAGGCTTAAAAAACAGGAAAAAAAGACAGTAAAGAAATAAAATGAGCACAGTTTTGGGAGGGAACTGAAAGCAAGGATAGGAGAAAAGAAGCCATCTTTTGGGGCACAGATGAAAAGATTCATTAGGAAAGCATGGTTAGAAATCATACTAGCAAAGGTTCATAGAGGCTGCATTGTAAATAAGAAAGCCTATATCAAAGAAACTTACGTCATAAAATCAAAATTTCTTCCTAATTGCAGTCAACTGAAATGCCCTGACATTCAACACCACAAAGGAGGCCTTTTTTCTTCTATTCCATATTAGGAGAAGCTGATGAAGTTTTATTAGCATTGTTATACTGATTGTTTCAGTAATTCATTGTCTATGAATTATTAAACTAGTTTGGTTTCTAAGAAATGGATTATGAGAAACAATATTCCAGGGCATTCTCTTGGCCACTCTAGAAATAGAAGTTCAAATTTAATTTCAGACCTCCAATTAGCCTGCCTTTAAATGTTTTGGTTTACAGTGCATTATGGGTTCCCAAGACTGTAGATCTTGCCCTTAAAAGTATTGAAATAACATAGAGAGAATAAATGATATTAAGTTTTAAGTTTCTGGCACACAAACATTTGATTTCCCAAAGTGGTTATGAAATATTCATCCTGAAAATTGTTTTTTCAGTTTGATTGATGAGAATTGGGTTGTTTTCTCAGATGAATCAGTTTTTACTCAACTTCAGACTTTTTAGTCATATATGATCTGTGAGCATTTTAAGGTTAAGTGCAAAGCAAGAAACAGCTTTTTAGAAAATAGATGCATTCCACATTTAAATGACTTTTCAATCTTTCTAGTATAAATAGCACACTGTTCATGGGACAGTGTAATAGTTATGCATAGAAATGTTTAGCAACTAGTGATATTTTTAACACAAGCTTTTAAGTTCGTCATATACAGAGTCACATTAAGTACTAATCAAGGTAAACAGGATTTTGGCATACCCTATCCTGAAGGTATTTAAATATAAAATTAAGAACAATAATAGAAGCAATTCCTTCAACAGAGAGCAAAGTGGTAATTCTAGGAAAAATTCCTTCCCAAAACCTTTCACTGGTCTGTTTCTAATTTGATTTTTTTGTTTGGTACAATGAATGCTTAATTGTCTTTCTTCTATCATTAGCCTATATCATTACTAGAGTGAGACTGGTAGAAAACCAATATAAGAGACTGTTAATGACATGTAAATTAATAAAATAAAATTCAACCTGTTTTAATGTAAGAAATTATTACATTCTTGGCCCAAAGAATGAGATAAGGACTGTCCCCTGCCTGTTTTCATAGCACTTACTAATGCAAATCTCTGCTCCTGAAATGAACCTTTTGAAGTTTCCTTCCAACTTGGAAGAAACACAGTCTGCTTTGCTCTGTTTCAAAAGGGGCTGAATAGATGAAAGACGTGATGTTGCATGAAAAAACAGTCCCATTGCAGGGAGCCAGACTTGACCCCAGAGCAGTCTGGCATGTCTGTCTGACCAGTCTGCTGGGATCCCCACATAAAAGGTCAGGTAAGTTACTTACACACGTATGAGGTTAAAAACAGAAGTCTGGCTGATAGGTGGCAAGTGGTCCAAGATGGTCCAGGAACATCAGAAACTAGACCTGTTATTGTACCTCTGAGTTAATTGCTGAACTCTGCAGCAGATGTAGGGGCTGTTTGGAAGGCTGGGTAGGGTAAAAGTTTTCATGCCACCTCAGCAAACTGAGACCTCTGTGGAGCAACACAGAGGACACCAATAGGAGCTTGAGGACTTAGAGGATCTGGGGACTCAGGTGGGTTATCTTTAGACCCAGTAATTATCAGGTTTAAGTGAGGTGAGAAACAGCAAAACAGGGCTACTTTGCATCAGCAGCAAAACTCATGATCTCAAGCTGTCTGATTCAAAACCATGGGAAAGCTACCATGGAGTTAGTGACTTTTTAGACATTCTTATTTTATTATATAAACAGTGAGAGCCAAAGCATGGTGCCTAGTGTTGACTCCTTGCACACTGCACTGGGGAAAACACTGAGCTAAGTCCAGCACTGGCTGTTTCTATCCCAGTTACAGAAATTTGCCCTAATGTTCTTGCTCAGTCTTTGCTCCCACAAAACTCGTGCTGTCTTCAGATGAAGTGCTGGGAAGGATCTAAATTTGGTAGTTTGGTCTAGAAGGAATATCAAGTGAGAAAAGATGGCTTGGTATCCAGCCCACCAGTACAAATGGGAAAGTGCTGTCACTAGCTCATGACTGGGCTCAAAGATGAAACAAAACGTGGCTATATTAGAAACTTCTGGTGAGTGCATGACAACAATTTTTAAATGATACAGTTCTTCAAGAGACTAAATATGCTGGCCATCATAGGCAGCTTTCTGCCGGATTTCTCTGTACTCCAAACTCAGCAACTTGACAAATAAAAGCAATGTTCGTGTGGGGTAGTGGGTCCTCTGAGTCACAGACATGTGGATGAACCATGTGCTTTTTGTTAGATAGATAACTTGATTTCTGCTATCCAGTTGGACCATTTTGGTTAACAAAAGTTGAGGCCTGAATCCTCTGCCACAGGAGACCAAATATCTAGATGTTTCCCAGCTTCTCATAGACAGTAAGAGGAATAAAAATGCAGTGTCAAATCCTGTGCAACAGACCCTAGGCTTATTCAACAGGCCTTCAGGCTTCCAGATTCATATATTATGCTTTCACTGCATCATACGCTGAACTCCTTTTAGCATTGTTTGGCAACATGCTTGTAGAATCAGTGGGGGAAGATTTTTGGCCCTTTGTATTACTTTAACAACAGCAATAAGCAGGGAAAAAATAATCCTATCTTTCACTTGACTTATGAATACTGCACATTTGGCTGAGTCAGGAGTTCAGACTGGAACCGTAGTCTACCCATATGCAAGCAGCTGTTTCTGACCTAGAGAGACTCCCTTCCAGTGTGAGGTTTAGGGGTTCTATACATAGCACTTAGCTGTGATGTAATCCACCCCAAAGTGGTGACCTAGTACAAGACCAAGGTGCTTGCTTGAAGGTCAGTGATAAATATTGCACCCAGCTGTGCCCCAACCATCTATGTCACCTTAGCACTGAATATACCTCGTACTTGCGCTGACTCTGTACAAGAGGCATGAATTTCAAAGGAAATAAAAACATGAACTAAAAGTAAATGAAACCTGGAGGTTTCATTCTGCCACTCTGCTAAGAAAAAGCAACTGCAAGTTCTTCTACATTCTTTTTTAACTTGAACAAAGCAACAATTTCAAATTGAGGACAAAACCAACATCTCTGTCTTGACCTCCTCTTGATACACACTCCGAAGATTTGTTATTTCTGCAAGTAACTTGTCTGTGATTGAAACACTGAAAGAAACTTTCATTTTGGGAATTCTCACTAGACCTGTGAGCTCAATAATTGCATTTAATGATTTCCTCTGGAAAACCCCATTTCTTTCTTGACAAGCTTGGCAGCTTGTTCCACTTTCTGAATATATTCAGTGCTCCAGAAGGTCTTGACTTAAAAAGAGTGGATGAAATAGAGTTAAGGAAATTTTATTAATTAATTTCACAAGAACTCTAAGGGTTACTTGCAAACTCTAATTTGTTCTCTTGTTAATGTTTGACTTTCTCCCTTCACCCATTTCATTTCCTCTTTGGTGTTTTCCTGTTTGGTTTCCAGTATGTGATACTCATTTAGGATCATTCATAATTTAGATATTCTTTTTTTTTTTTTTTTTTTAAATAATGAAGCCCAGGTTCTCAGAGAAACATGCAGTATTCTTTAGACATGAAAAACTTTAAAGGAAGACTTACTTAGTGAGGAACAACTTTATTGTCTTTCAGTACAATATCCCATGTTACAAGATCAAGGGACAGATTGTTTCTATACACATAGACAAAAAGATAAAATAAAGCAATTTTTATTCTTTCTAAGAACATTCAGGGAAGAAAACTTCAGATACTCAGTCTAACCTATGCTCCTTGACTTTATTCCTTTGGTGATGTTCAGCAGTCACATCTTATTTGAGTCTCCCTCATACTCTCTCCATCTTAGAGATTTAATGTTTATATGAAACCGGATGCCGTCTAAAACTGCATGCTGAAAGATATCCTTAGCTGTATCTTTTGCAAGTGGGTGTAGAGATTACATATATAGGGATTTAACTGTCTACATTTTATGCAGTTCCATTTCAATGTCTCCTTCTTATGCCATGGTGCTGCTCCTGCTACTGACAATAAGCTTCATTTTACTAAGCGAAGGCTTATTCATCTGGAGAGAGACTAAATAGAAGCACTCTAACCTGCAGTGGAGTCCACTTACCAAAATAAAACCTGTGAACCTCCCTCTGCCTCACATACTAATGCAGGGGTTAGGAGAACAGGTGAGGAGTTTGGTTTGCTTTGAGTTGAGGTGGCTGAGTGTTAGAATGGATCAGAGTGTTGCTGTGGGTGTCAGCATTTATTAGACAAGGGTTTATTGCTGAAAGCCCTGTCAGCTCCCTCGTTTCCTTGTGCTGTATTTATCAGCTCCCCTCTCCGACCTCCAACAAGATCTACAAGACTAATGGAACTGGGAAAAGGAGACATGCAGCGTAAATATTTCTTAAGGCAAAGAGCAGAGGTGTTTTTTTTTTTTCTCAGGGCTCAAGTATTACAATTTGCAAAAATGTCCCCAGAATTTTTGTAGTGGCTCTCCAGGTCTAACTGTGAGTGGCAATGAGCTGCTAAGTTTGCAAAGCAGCTCCTGCATGTTGCTGTCATCCATCTGTGGGTAAGCAGAAATGTAGCTTTAAGAGAGATGGTTTTCTCTTTTGCTTCAAAATCATAGAATCATAGAATCATAGAATGGTTTGGGTTGGAAGGGACCTTAAAGATCATCTAGTTCCAACCCCCCTGCCATGGGCAGGGACACCTTCCACTAGACCAGGTTGCTCAAAGCCACATCCAGCCTGGCCTTGAAGACTTCCAGGGATGGGGCATCCACAGCTTCTCTGGGCAACCTGTTCCAGTGCCTCACCACCCTCTCTCTGAAGAATTTCTTCCTGATATCTAATCTAACCCTCCCTGTTTTCAATTTAAACCCATTGCCCCTTGTCCTATCACTACAGGCCCTTGTAAAAAGTCCTCTCCCAGCACCCTTGTAGGCCCCCTTCAGATACTGGAAAGCTGCAATGAGGTCTCCTCGGAGCCTCCGTTTCTCCAGGCTGAACAAGCCCAACTCTCTCAGCCTGTCCCCATAGCAGAGGTGCTCCAGCCCTCTGATCATCTTCGTGGCCTCCTCTGGACTCGCTCCAAGTGGTCAATATCCTTCTGATATTGAGGGCTCCACAGCTGGATGCAGTACTCCAGCTCCTTTTTTCTTTCTTTTTCCCAGTGTTTTTACCATGTGTTCCAGTGAGATGAGAGGCAAAGAGGACTGCATTTTTGTTCTGTGATGTTTCCTAGCTGTAATTAACTGATGGCTATAATGCATGTCAATGGTGGCAAGACATGAATCACAGCAGTCTGTCCTGCACCGCTCACTGATGTAAGATATGGGAGTGAGCAAAGATAGACAAGAAGAGGGGGCCGTTGCTTACGCATGAAACTTGAGGTCTTCTAGCTTAGCAAAGATTGAAATTCAAATGCTGGATGGATAATTTCATAACTGTAACTTTCATGTATCTAAAGTATTTTAAAAAATAAAGTAGTGAAAATTATAGACATTCCCTGAAAGTATCACATATTTTAATTCTGAGCCAAAAGCAGAATCAGGGAGAAAACAGTTGTGTGGACAAATAAGGATACAGTGCACTGGGCCACTCTGGGCCTGTATCATTTTAGCAGGGTATGTGTAACTTTATAATGTTAACCATAAGCCATTTTTTTATCAACTGTCCTTGCTTATGCCTCTGCTGAGTATCAGCCGATAAGAAGCTTTCTTGCTGCGCGACTTCCAATCTACCTGCTTGAGCGACCATCTCTAAATGTTTGGGCTTATACAGACAGTGTGTATAAAAAGCTAAAAATCTGGGAATTTGTGTAGATCTTTTGTGAACTCAGGCCTGTTGAAGTCAGATATTGGGATAAAGGAGAACAGTACCTCTCTGAGGTGTTGCATGGAGTCCTGTGGCCATGGCATCAAGTTTTCTTGTTTCTCTTTCCTCCAGGACCCACTGTGATGCGTGTGACTCAGTGTCCCAAAAGCAATGTGGGCAGCCAGGATATTTCAGCAAAAGGTTAGGAGCTCAGTCTGCTTATTTCTTCAAGATACTGAGATATACTGGAGATTACTTTTTTTTAGAGATAGTCAAGTAAAAGGACCTGAAGTTAGGAACTGGGTTTAATTTTGTACCTGAGTTTATAGATCAGAATTCTGTAAAAGGAAAGAAACGCAGTGTATTGGGTTTTAGCAAAGCAGTCTATGCAAAAGACCAATTCTTAACCCAAAGTTCAAAATCAATCTCTACCTATAATATAGGATTATAAAATTTATATTCATGTTTAGTCTGAGTTTCTAAAGATTTTTAAAATTAATCTTTTTTTTTTTTAGTTCTTTGCCTCTGCCTGCCCATATTTCAGTCTTTGTTTTCACACTCTCCAACAGAAATGAGTGCATGTTGAGTGTATGAGTGCATGAGTGTATGTTGGCAGAAGGGTGTCACTGACATTTTCTTATCCCATTGAGGCAGGATGAGTTTAGCCAGAACTTCCTCAGAATTTACTGGTATTATTATTCATGCAGGATGGCTGATAATAGAGGTTCCTTTCCAGAAAAGCCAAACAGGAAAAGAAACCTCTTAGCAATTATGCAATGCTCACATGGGAAAACTGAAGCCCCTCTGTTTGTGTTACTTCCCAAAGCAATTAAATGTCCGTCCGCTAAGGAGAGATAGAGGTCTCAGAAGCCAGCACTTAACTTATTAGAGTGAATATTGTTGAAATTTAAAAAATCTAAAAAAATATTTCTCAGTAGAACAAAATAACTCTCAGAGAAGTGTGCATGCTTTTTCAGAAAACTATTTTTCTGCCTCAGTCAAAAAAGTCAGGAATTACTCTACCTCATGACTATTTCTTTTTGTCATACCATCTTTCTAACTGAGAACAAAGCATTATAAAAGCAGCGTGAAACCCTATTTCTTACAGATAACTGTAGGCATGGAAAAGGTAGGCAGTATTAGCTGATAGCAAATCACTGGTGAAAACAAAAAAACAAAGTTATTCTGTCTACTCTACAGGACCTGGGAAGTTTTTTTGAGTGCTGCAACTGCTGAAGGAGTCAGAGTATATGTGCATACACAAATACATTAAAAGCTGCATCACTTCTACTCCTCACAGGATGCCCTATCCTTAGGTTGAGCAGCAAGAACTTGACCTATCCTATTCAGGGGGAAATTCCATTTTTCCCCAATTCTGAGTTGCTTAAATTCACTTTGTCTTTATATTTTCATTTACAGCACTCCCAAACACAATATAATAATCAGGAGGATGGTGGCACACTAAGCTGCTCCACATATGTAGCCATTACCTTCATCTGATGCCAGAACAGAGCATGAAAATGAGTTTCTCTGCGGAAGATGCACCAAGAATAGGGTGTTCACACATATTGTCAGATTTTCATGCCAAAGTAAACAATTAGTTGGAATTAGACTCATCCTTCACAGGGAGTAATGCTACGTCGAGGGGGGTTTGAAAAGAATCTGAAATTAAGAAATAAGATAATCCCAACCCTTTATGAGTCGTTGTTGTTGCTGCTGCCTCTCAGGAAGGGGAGCTGCAGGTCCTCATGGGTGAGGTGTGTGGGTGCAGCAGTGGGAAGGCAGATGGAAGGCTAGAAGGAAAAGGAAAAAGGGAAAAGGGCTTGAGGCTTTGAAAACCTCTGAGGTGGGAAAGCTGTAGTTTAGAGGACATCTCATGGGAGGTTTTTAGACTGGATAAATATCTCACTGTGGTCATGTATGTGAGACATTTTCTCCAGTTAAAGTATGGTTTAAAGACGAGGTGGGACATGGGAACATCTTGTGCTGGATGTATGCCTCAGGGAAAATTCTGCATGATAACGGGGCCTGTGCAGCTACAACATGAAATATCTCTTGTGCCTGGAAGCTGTTAGTAACCATGTACTTCGTAAAGTCCCCATTGTTGTGAAGTCAGAAAAGACACAGCTGCACTCATTTCCTTTGAGAACTCTCCAAAAGGAAGTCAAAGCCTGTTGAAGGCTCCATATCATGATTAAACCCAGCTGGGAACTAAGCACCACACAGCCACTCACTCATTCACTCCCCCACCCCCGTGGTGGGATGCGAGAGAGAATTGGAAGAGCAATTGTGTGGGAAAACTCATGGGTTGAGATAAAGACAGTTTAACAGGTAAAGCAAAAGCCATGCAGACAAGCAAAGCAAAACAAGGAATTCCTTCACCACTTCCCATCAGCAGGCAGGTGTTCAGCCATCTCCAGGAAAGCAGGAGTCCATCATGTGTAATGGTTACTTGGGAAGACAAAAGTCATAACTCTGAATATCCACCCTTTTCTCTTTCCATCTCCCCAGTTTTATATGGTGAGCATGACATCATATGGTATGGAATATCCCTTTGGTCAGTTGGGGTCAGATATCCCAGCTCTGTCCCCTCCCGACTTCATGTGCACCCCCAGCCTATTTGTTGGTGGGGTGGTGTAAGAGGCAGAAGGACTTGACTCTGTGTAAGCACTGCTCAGCAGTAATAAAAACATCCCTGTGTTACCAACACTGTTACAAATACAAAACACAACCCTGTATTAGCCTCTATGAAGAAAATTAACTCTATCCCAGCCAAAACCAACACACACCATGATGGACGTACAGTTATATATTCTCATTTATTTCAATAGCCACAGAATCTGAAATATTTCCCACAGTGTCCAAAAGTGCTAACGTAAGCAAAATTGCAGCCCACCTCTTGTTGAGAACATCCATGAAATTTAGATAGAAAGTAAAAAGTCTGGAAGGAGACTAAAATGCAACAGCAACAAAAGTGTTCGTGAGAGAATTAGGAGCAGATATTGCAATTAATTTCCACCTTCTGCACAGTAAAGCTATTGCCTCAGTATAGTTAATTTAAACATTAAGCCCAGCTTTCATTTTCACAAGCACAGAAAGAGTATTTGTCAAAGACTTCTCTGAATCCACTCAAATATAAATATAACATTTAGAGCAGCGGTGTAATAGTACTTTTCAATGTGGAGATATTTGTTTGTCACATGTGACAAATGGGGGAATGATAATACTGATAAATGTTACCTGCTTTTAGCTTTGACTTTGCACAGGTTACACAGAAAGCCTGATCCTGTCTGCTGTTGAAGACACAGTCATCTGTTGAAGTCAACAGGAGTTAAAGGAGAAGTCAAGGTTTGTTTTAGAGATGTTTCAAAGTCTGCAGGACTGAATCAGAAGGGGTTATTAGCTGTATTTATTTCCCAGGGAAATCAATGTTAATTAAGGTGCTGAATAGTTTATAAACATTTTCCCGCTAAGGTTTGTGTGGTAGTCTGCCCCTTCATCACGACTGAGCTTAGCAGAGCGGGGTGTCCAACTCAGTATTTCCTGGAATAAGGATACTTTATTACTCCATATCAAGGTATGTCTTTAAAATGGTGGGAAAGCAACATTTTCAGCTGCAGCAAATTTGAGCAAAATCTCATTGCTATGTAGACTATAGGAGAGTTGATCCAGAGCCTGCTGAAGTCAGTGGACAGGCTCCAGCTGAATTAAATTGTCTTTGGGTCAGATCCAAGAAAGCAGTAGGGAATTCTAATCAGACAGTTTAAACTTATCATGAGCTTGTCTTGGAACTTGTGCTCACAAAAGGCTGTCTCATCTGGACACAGAAAGGCTTGGTTTCCTGAACTGCTGTCTAGTAATAGATGCTCTCATTTTGACCAAAGTGAGTAGCTTTTGCACTTAGTGAGTGCTAGTGTCTGCACTGATCCTAAACGTCTGGAATTTGATTAATAACAACAGTATTTTCAGTGGTATAATATGGCACTTTGCCTTGCACTACAAATTTGGTCTGGTGAGAGTTTAAATTAAGTGATAATACAACAGACTTAATTTCATGCATGTGTACCAGAAAGTGAAAGACAGCAGGAGCTCTGAGAAAGATAACTATTAAATAAACACTTTTCAGTATTTTCACCCTCTCTTTAGTGATGCTGTTAGTTTCATCAAGAATGTTTTGAGAACATTTTCTGGGTTTTCTCATGCTGTGGAAGTGTGAAAAAGTCTAGCGCTATTTAAAAATATTCTTCGTTTATATTAGTGATAAATGTAATATGTTACAAAACAAATTAGGGAGAACATTCACAGTTTTCTTTGTAACTTTACTCTGTTTTTCTGAAAGAGCTGTGCACTAAAGGTAAATTCTTTGTTTCAGTTCTAATCAGAGTACTGTTTTTTAAAATATTAACTACAGTGGAAACTTCCATAGCTGTGAAAAATCAGTTTACTTAACAAAGTAAAAAAGCTTTGGCATATTTAAAAAAACACAAATCTTGGCTCAACTAAGTTTTGAATGCATGTAAGCAAAAGGGAAGGAAGGAAGGAAGGAAGGAAAGACCACATGCATTAAAGAAGTTCTATCATAGTTCCAGAAACTATTTTCTCCCCTATTTCATTTCATCAAGAAAGAAAAGGTGTTCTGTCTGGATGTAATATTTATTGTGACTCATAAAATAACATAATATTAGGTAACTCTTCCCTTAGAATGCATAATAATGGAAAAAGAATGGGAGAAGACTCGGATGAAATAAACGCAGTAACACTGAGATCCAGGTTTAGCAGGGTGATATTTATGAACATAACAAGAATTTTCAGACACATGGATGTTAAGTCTTGATAATAAAATTAAATATATCAGTGATGTATTTTGCACCAGAATATCTTACATTTATGTAATGTTTATTGATCATAAAGGTATTGAATGCAATTTCATACCAAATGTATTTTCAAATAGATTGCCAGTAGTTTATACGTGTGCTACACTATATAACACACAGATGCATTTATGCTATATGTATTTCTTGACAGGTGTGTAAGAGATGTAAAGTGTTTTGCATGGCTGCAGAGACAGGACCTGCAGTACTGACAAAGCAGGTGGAGCTGATGACCTGTGATGATGTGCACAGGTGATGATCCTTGTGAAGGGAGGTGGTAGCTTTTGCCTTCTACACCTTCCCAGTGTGTGCTCTATTGCAGCAATGCTGGGTTTCACCATAGGGCAACATTCAGACGATCGGCCAGCAGCCTATGTGGTGAGATGAAGGAAGATGAGTGAAAATGGAAATAGATTCACTAAAGCACAGCCTTCAGTTGGCAGTGCTTGTGAAAGCTTGGTATCTCAGTTACGACGTCTCTTGCAAGAGGATAGAAATCAGTGCACAAATGCAGTATGGGACCTTTGGCGTTTAGCTGGTGGAATGCTTTCAGCTGTAGGTCACAGATTTCTGATAAGTCTCACTTGTGTACCTCTTCATGGTGAAACTAATGAAATCTAGTGGTTACAGATTATTTTTTGGTATGGTGTTTTTGGCTTTTCTGGTGTCCAGTGAGGCTTTTCCTGTAGGTAAAGCATTCATAACACCTCCCTCCCCCTTAGTCTCTTTGTTGCCTAATAAATGGTGAGTTTTGCTGCAGACTACTTCTCTAAAGGTGTTAGTATTCTCCATAAAGTATATCAGGCTGTCTCTGCTCATGTAATATGCATGACCTTTGAACTTTGAGATCTCTATCTCTGTCAAACCTGGTTCAACTGGGCCAATGTATTTAGAAAAAATTTGTGAGGTTCATACATATAGAAATAGATGATATAAACCTTTTTTACATGGGAAAGGAAGCTGAAAAAAGCTATTTTCTAAGCATTTTCAAGATGGTGAAAGAGCGGGTAAGAATTTGGAAGATGTTATTACAAAGCTTGTGTTTCTTTCTTCATGTATTTTACAACAGGTACCCACACATACAGATCACCTTGGAGATGTTTATGAAAGTTGAAAAAAATTCAAAACTTTACAACCACATGTCATTATGGGTTTGTTTTTGTTTCCTTCCTGTTTTTCTTTCTTCAGATCATGTGCCTTTTAATATCAACAAATAAAACCACTGTGTCCTGACAGAGAATTAACTGTGAGTGAGCAGTTTGGGACATCAAAGGCCCCTTTTACTTTGGATGCTTTTCCATTCACAACATGGGAACATAAATATATGTGGAAACCATGAAACAAGCTAATAGATTATAAACTTCACCCTTTGTTTTTTTGTGTCCTGCTTTCTATGAGACGAAAGAGGCTGAAATGCTGCTTCATACTATGAATTTCTTTCCCCAAGATATATTTTGGATGCTTTGGGGCTGAGAGATGCTTTGTATAATTTTCTTGGGTGCTGCCACTTGTGATGTTGCTTGCTTTGAAGTGCCGTCACACAGAAGCTAATTTTTCTTCATAAGGGGCTTTTATCAGTTCTCTGTCTCACACAAGAACAAAAGGTTTCCTCAAATCTCTTCTGTTTCCATCACTTATCACATTTACCAGCATCGAGGCCATACCAGGGACATAATTTTTCTTTTCCAATAGTTGAAGACACTGTGAGGGCCTCTTCCTAAAAGCTGAGTCCTCCCACAGAGACGTGAACCTTTTCTTCTACTTCCTTAAAGGTAGTAAGACAAAAAGTAAGATATGCAGTGATTTTAACTGCAGACCTAATCACTGGGTTCATGTGAAAGCCATATACAGAAAACAATTCCTGTTCTTGTACAGCCCTAAGTAGTTTATGTGTTAACTGCCTGTTCCCCAGTCTCTAAATAATACCATCTCAGATTTGCTGAGCTTGCATCTTTACTGCAAAGGTTTTTGAGCAGGTTAAGCTCAATGTGGTTTCATGTGAGCTGGGGGTAAAACCAAATTTTGAAAAGTGTACAGTTATTTTAGGAACTAGAATTTCGATTCTTAGGTGTAAAACACTGAGACACCACTTTTCTGAATCGTGAGTTCTTGTGCACCTTTCTCACCACAGCTGAGATGAAAACTCTTGATCCCTTGATCCAAGGGCTCCAGGATATGAACACACAATAAGAGTTTACCTGTGACTATGAACAGCACATTTTGAAAAGCTACAGTAAAGTAAATTCTGAAAATACTTAATTAAGCCCTTCAAGCCTTATTCAACTCTTCAAGAGTGGGCTGACAGCACCATTGCCCCTTGTTTATTTACAGAACATATGGATCTCAGTCAGTGCTAATCATAGGCGTCACAAAATTTACAGAAAGCATGGAGGACAGACATTTAACTCTTTATTCTAGTATGTCTTCTTCTCAATACAGGACTGTTCTGAAAAACTTCCATGTCTAAACAAGCATGCTTAATTACGGACCTTTTACCACTTCTCTTTCAGAGTATTTCAGTAGCTGAAATCTCCTTTCAAGGAAGTTCTTCCCGGTACTGCAATGAATCTAAATGTTTATCTTCCTTTCATACCAGCGCTTCTGATCCAACTGTTTATATTGGCAGCCACAGATGACTTTGTATTTGAGGAGCTAGTGATCTTGAACAGGCTATGACTGCTCAGTTGGGCATTGCACTTAGAGCCTGAGCAGCACATACGTTAGGCTGCCTACCCACTGTATGGGGAACTGCTGGTGTGCCCCCTGCACAGGTGGGTGTTGTGACAGAAGTAACAGTCTGAGCTGTCAGAAGACAATGCATAATTCCGGTTGTTATGCAAGAGCAAGGACACTGTGGCATGGGAGGGAGGAGGAACCTCTCCACGGAGGGGTAAACCTCCCCAGGGTCTGTCTGATGCTGCAAAAATGTGGGGTTCCCAGACTCCGGAAGCTGGTTAAGATTGACTCACAATCTATATTCCTCTTTTTATTCCATCTTATTAAAACTGCTATTTTATTAAACTATTTGTTGTTTTGTTATTGAGAACCAGAAAGCACCCTGAACCATCTCTCTTCCCCAGCCACGTGCAGAAAACTCTTTTAGCACATATATATTTCATAGAATCATATCATTGTTTAGATTGGAAAAGACCTTTAAAATCATCAGGTTCAACCGTTAACCTAACACTGCCAAGTCCACCACTAAGTGATGTCCCCAAACACCATATCTACAAGTCTTTTAAATATATCCAGGGATGGTGACTCAACTACTTCAATAGCAATATTCACAGAAATATTTGCTGCCTTTCAGTTCTACTGGAACCTCATTGTGGTGTTAAGGAAAAAGAAAAAAAAAACAGCAAAATTGAAGACTTCTTTATTTCTAGTATTTTAGCCATTTTCAGGTTTACAGCCTCACACTTAGAACTAGTTAGAATTTCTAGAAATCATTCTTTGAGTAATTTATGGAGAACAGATTTGATAATTGAACACATAGTCTGATTTTTTGTTTTCTGTCATGCTGTATCGTGTTTCAGTTGTATCTGTTCTCCAAGTTTTCCTTTCATTAGTTGAATTATATGGCTATAGTATACCCAACCAAAACTTCCTGAACAGTTTGACCTTAATCCAGCAGTGTGCTTGGTTTTAAGCACACAACTAATCCCATCAAAATGAATTAAGTTATTAATGAATTTAAACATATTTCCAAGTGAAAGCTGGTATGAATTATCCTATTACCATTGTCCTAAGCCACTTGGTTGTGCAACAAAGCATAATGACCCAGCCCTTCAATGTAAAATGTTATTCACAAAACATTCTAAACATAAGGTAAAAAGAGTGCCAGGAAAGGCTTTTAAAAGCAAGATAAATAAAGAGTAAAATGGCCCAGAGGGAATGCTGGGGCACATTTTTGATATGCATACAGCTAAGCAGCTTAAGGTATTAATGAAATGATCTGAAAAGGCATCTGTATCCAATAACAGTTTTTTTTACAGAAAAATCCAAGTTCCAGTTAAAATATTTCTATTTATCAGGCTATATAACATTTTTTACCATGACATATACTGTTTTAAGCATGCATGCAGGCAGAGTTTTAACATCTGTGGGTAATCTTTTACAATGACTTGTTTTAACACCAGTTTAAATCAATAATAATAATGATAAAAAATCCTTAATCTACTAAATGCCTTGGAAAATCTAGGTCACTACTCAAGACCCAGGTAGCTAAGGTCCTTATCTGGAACTGAGGAGGAGCTGTCTACTATTTCTTCTTGGATCAGATCTTGTCTAGCTGGTTCCCTCTTTAGGCTTCATTAATGTCTATGATTAATGACCTCACCACAAATTAAGGTAGAGTATCAGAGCTGATGGACATCACAGGTCTACTCTCCTGCCTTGTGTGATGCAGGTTCTGTAACCCAAAAAATCTATAACAAGTTTTCAAAATGCTTTTCTGGCAGTTCTATATGGTTTTCCCTCCTCTGTTGGCCAATAGTCTCTCTCCCTAGGTTTCCTGGAATTACCTGAATTATGGCATCAGTCTTTGCCCTGGTATTGTCTTTACAACCTTTACAAGGTTATTGCCTTGTCACAGGGTGAGGTGGGTCTCCTTGCCTCAACCACTCAGTTTACTGCCTTTAACAGGTAATAAACTGCTACTAATAATTACACTGTCACAGTGGTGCAGGGTAATATTTCAAATCAGCCCAACACGACTCAGCAGAAGAGATTTGCCAAGGACCTTTGAATATTGTAGAGTTTCAACTATTTGAGTGGATGTAATCTGTTGCTGTACTATAGAAACATCCCAACATCCACTGTTTATCCCTTACAACAATTTTTTAATGCCATAACATAAGTGTATAGTTGTTACCAGTAAGTAAAAGATGTTTTCAATAAACTGTTCCTAAATAAATGCCATAAATGTGTATAAATGATTCAAAAGAATGAGCTTGATGATTCTCATAGTAACTACCCTTTACCAAAGATCGCTTTTGTCTACAACTTCCAATAAAGAAAATTTTTATAACGAACTCTAGAAATTGCCTCATTATTATGGATAGCAATTTAGACCAAGTGCCAGAAGGAAATATATGTTAAAGTGCTCAGCGTTCTCTAACCTTTAGGAATCAAACTGTTGGGCAGATTTTCTGGACTTTGCCTCAGCTTTGAAACTCCCTGCAGCATACAAGAGGAGGGTTGGACATCTAAGATAGGGAGCCTCAAAAACCAGGTTGCTAAGGAAGCAGCTGGTAGCGAACACTGGTAACAGCACTGTGCCAGGCATTCTCTGGGATTTAGGACCGTTATTTACACAGCTGTCAAACCCCTCCTTTCAGCCAGGATTGTCACCTAAGTCTTTCTTTTCAAAAGCTATCAAAAATTGAATAAACAAGGGAAAATATCACTCTTTCTTTCAAAAGATGATACCTTACAAAGAACGATGTTATTCCATGTCATTTCAACTGCTGTGTGTGTGCAGGTGGTTCAGTGATGAAGAGATAGACCTTCCCTTCGCCTCAGGGGATTTAAGACTACAGTACTGTGCACAGAAGGTAGCTGAAGGAGCAGACACTTCTGGACAAATTGTCCAACTGTGGGATGAGCGGGGTCATAGTGTGCTGGGTGAAGAACTGGGTGAAGGGCAGAGCTCAATGAGTTGTAGGGGAGAGGGCCACATCTGACTGGCAACCAGTCACCAGTGGTGTTCCTCCGAGGTCCATTCTAGGGCCAGTTCTGTTGAATATACTTAAGAACGATCTGGATACAGGAGTTGAATACACCATTAGCAAGTTCGATGATGATACGAAACTGGGAGGTGCTACTTATTCCCTTGAGGGACAAGATGACTTGCGGAGGGATCAAAATAGATTTGAATACTGGGCAACGATTAATGGGAAGAAGTTTAACAAGTGCAAATGATGTATTCTCCACCTAGGATAGGGCAATGCTGGGCACAAGTGTAAACTGGGAGAGGAGTGGCTGGAGACCAGCCCTGCAGAGAGGAATCTGTAAGTTGAACCTGGATAATGGAGAAATGCTTTTCTGGAAGATGAAGCACCTCTGGTGCAATACCTGCTCCAGTGAGAAAGCACGAACAGTCACTGAGTTGTAAGAGAAATTAGGAGAATTACTTCCTCTCTGAAGAGTGTTCAAACACGTTCTATGTTCACTCCTTTGAGTTCTATGCTCACTCTCTTGCTCTTCCTGTGATACTTCCTAAACTGTGGAAATGCTTTAAATAAGAGGGACAGAAAACTTTCTGACTATTCAATTGTTCTCCAGTTGAAATATAATCTGGGCAGTTAGACATTATTCTGGGCTGTAACAAGACTGTCAAGGGTCTTAAATTCAGGTCTTTTTCTTCCTCACTGGCTGTGCTACATGATAGACTGTCATAAAAGGTAGGTGACAATGCCATTTCCACTATTAAGAACTGAAAGGGAATCCTTTTAATTTTTTTTACAAAGGTTACACATCCTACATGCAGAGGACACTGTTCACCCTGCTGCATGTAATTACCTGATTTTTAGATGGCTAAAGTACATAAAATGAATCTCAATCATAATATGCAATTGGAGACCAATAATTACATTGTAAATTCATGTTGTCATTGGTACACAGCTTCCGTGTGTAGACAAACTCACTGACATTTTGAGACCATTTGTGGAATTAGGTGCAAACTGGTATGAGCTGCCATTTGAGGTCCTAACATGAAGAAGAACTAGTGGATCTGAAAACCAGTCTTTTATTCCCATAACATATCAATTGGCTTAATAAAAAGATACCTCTCATAACTCTCTGCTACAGATCTTGTCTTGTGTATATGATTAGCTCATCATAACAAAATTGCTTAAATTATGATTTTTGTTAAGTAGAGTTTTTTAATGACTATGACCAATGTCTCTGACTGAAAGGACAAATTATTTTAGAAGTATGAGGTGTTATATTAATCACTTTTCAGTCATAATGTCTAGAATGAAAAAGTTTTTGGTAATAGTGAAGAGTGAGTAGGCATTATCTTCTTTATTTCTTACATCTAAAGGTATTTTTGCAGGTCTTATAAACAGCCTAAGAAAATTCTTGCTAATACAAAATTTCGATGTTATGAGGCAGTTTTTGTTCTGCATCATCTTTCTGACTGAAGCTGATTCTAATAAACTTCATACTTGATTCTTGAGAAACAGGCATTGTCAGGCAGCAATAAAAGTAAATAATGTACTGTTTTGATTCAAGTTCTAACTATCTGGATGAAGACTGTTTCCAAATTCTTGTCATAAGTAGCACGATCCAAAAGTGCTGATCATTGCTTCTAGTCACACTCCAAGTGTTTTGGATGGTGTTTCAGTGAACAGTGGTGACTCATTTCAGCATAGAGTCATCAGTTGGACCTGCAAGTTAGACTTCAGGAAAGCATTGTACAGATGCCAGACACATGTTTATTTGATTTATTTATATTTGAGGGGAGAAGGCTTCTTTCAAACCCCTCTCAGAGCCTGAGGGATCCTCTTTTCTGATTCCTCCCCTGCATCCTTGAGGCCCTTATGGTCCTTTTGGCCAAGGGGAATGGGACACAACTTTTTGAGCTGCCAAACACTTATCAACTTGGAGTAAGACTCCCTGCAATCTACATGTAAGCATGAAAAATATGGAAACATGACCCAACAGACTTAAGCACCTTTGGGAATTTTCCTCATAAAATATAGCAGAATACCTCTTTCACAAATGGGAATTATATTTCTTTTTTTAGCTTGTGGACTGCATTTAGTCCTGCATTTAGACTACATGAACTTCTAGTGTGTTCTTTTCTGTAGTGTACTGGTAAGATAATTTTAAATAATTGTGAGGACAATACATGATTGTAGACCTGTGTGGGGGCAGTGGTGATGTTGGAGATCTGGATATTATATGTATGAGTTCTCTTATAAAGCTGATGAAATAAAGAAATCCCCTCTCCATTTTCTTCATAACTTTGTTTATGGATGCTGGTGCAATACATTTGGAAAGCTGTTGTTTTGCATCACATTCAGACAATTTAACCTTGAAGGGATGGGATCCCATATCCAGCATTAAAAGCCACTAGGTTCTTTCAATTTCCTTTCAAATTTTTGTGAATTACTACATTGTATGCACAGCAGCTACTTAGTAGCACCCACACATATGCAGATTTATACACAACACATGCAATTTGGCTGTTCTGGTCTGAAAACAATGTTCAGTAGAAATAATACTTCTAAGAAGAAACATGAGGCCTGCAAGGGGCAATGGATGAATTCCTAACAAAATATATTTTTGGGATCAGTTTAGAGTGAGAAGGATACTGGTATAAGCTTTGATCTTGACTGCATGTACCATAAGGTTGGCACATTTTTCTCTTGTTCACTGAGAACTCAATGGAGATTTGTAAAATCCACATGTGATTATGAATAGAGGAAATGTAAGCCTTGGGAAGACAGTGAACTATGTCCTCTGGCTGAGCTGTGCTTAGTGTAAGGAAAAAAATTTTAGATACTGCTGTTGGCTGGGGCAGGGTTGATCACCAAGGGGCACAGACTCAGAGTCTATTCACAGTGTTAATTTTGTTTGAATTTTTCAGTACAGAGCCAAAACCTTAGATGATACACTCTAAAAATGACAGTTGGCTCTACAACATTTTGCATGTTCAAAAAAAAGTTCATGACACAGTACCCTTAATCAAAAAGTGTCTTTTAATTAAGACATGCAGTAAGATTACTGTTTAATTAAATTCCAGGTGTCCTAGCAAGACATATGTATTGTACATATGTCTCATATCTGAACTGACTTGAATGCAGATGGAAATTTGGAAACATGGAATTTCTTAGAATACTGTTTGGCAGTTCAAATTATTCTCCTGATGTCATTCAGGGCAGACTTAAATACAGAGTATTAAAATCTCTAAGGAAGAAGAATCTGGTATTTTTCTACCTAAGACAGTCTTAATCATACCTTCATCGAGCACCTAAAATAAGTTTCCAATAAGGCTTTTGAATAGGAAATGTAAAGTGTTTATTTATACTTAAAAAATTAATAATTATTGGAAGCATCAATAGGATAAATCAAATAAACTTAGTTCTTTAATTAAGTAATTCTTCATAATTTCCATGAACATCAGGTGAAATTAATCTCAATCAGCTTGCACTAATTAAATGATTTTATGCTGTGGTTAGCCCCAGTCAGTAAATAAACACCAGACAGCTTCTCGCTCTTTCCCACCCCCATGGTGGGATGCAGGAGAGGATTGGAAGAGTAAAGGTGGTAAAGGCAAGAAAACTTGTGGCTTGAGATAAAGACACCTTAATAGGTAAAGCAAAAGCTACACATGCAAACAGAGCAGAACATGGAATTCATTCACCCCTTCCCACTGGCAGGCAGGTGTTCAGTCATCTCCAGGAAAGCAGGGCTTCAGCACAGGTAATGGTTACTTGGGAAGACAAAAGTCGTAACTCTGAACATCCACCCCTTCTTCTTTCTTCCCCCAGCATTATATGCTGAGCATGGCATCATATGGTATGTGATATCCCTTTGGTCAGTTGGGGTCAGCTGTGCCAGCTGTGTCCCCTCCCAACTTCATGTACACCCCCCGCCTATTCATTGGTGGGGTGGTGTAAGAGGCAGAAGGTCTTGACTCTGTGTAAGCACTGCTCAGCAGTAACGAAAACATCCCTGTGTTATCAAGACTGTTGCGGCACAAACCCAAAACACAGCCCCATACCAGCTACTATGAGGAAAATCAACTCTATACCAGCCAAAACCAGCACACTTAAACAATAAAGAGAATAAGTATGTCCAGAGAACAATTTAGATAAGCTAAAATGAACTCTTGAGGTTATTCTTTTTCCCCAATTTATTTTTGTAAGAAGCCTTGGAGCATATCTTGGACTAGACATCTAACATCTGGACTAATGAAAAGAGTCAAAATAAATTCCACCATTACTGGTTATAATGGGTCTACATAGTCTTAATGAAAAAACTTGTATGGCTGAGAAGATAAGACATATTTATTTTCTACAAAGACATAGAATTGTATGTATATTGTATTTTGACTCTTTTTTTTTTGAAAATTATATTTATCATATAGAGAGATTATCTAGAAAATAATTTCAGTCCACTTTTCAGGAAAAGGAACAAATACATGGCTGTCCTGGTCCCAGGCAACCATGAGCTGCTCTCCCGGGGACAGTCTATAAGATTTTTGCTTCATTCCATAATATATCAAGCTGATTGGTCACTGTAACCCCCCATACCAATGGCACTGGGAACGGTCCAGGGGGAAGCTTGCAGAGGCTGGACCTGGAAGGTGTGTGTGGGGGTCACCCCAGAGTTTCCTGCCAGCAGCATGGGTTTTTTCCAGCATCATGGGTTTTTTTCCTCCTCTTGGCAGCACGATCTTTGTCTGGACCTCGTGGCAGGTGATTAGCTGGCTCTGTAGCAATATTTTTGCTGACTGCTGGTTGTAACAATGTATGGAAATAAGGGCAATGTTTATTGCCCAACATGTAACAATATTTTTAGAACAAGAAATTAAAATCTTGTATTTTAATGAAGTATCAGTGAGAAGTTCTGTATACTGAACAGTAAGTTAGAAATAACTCTTATGACTATCATGATTTTAAGGAACTTTTTTATTTTTACATTTGCACTCCTTCAAACATTTATACACTGTATATTCTCATAGCTGCCAAACAATTCCTCTTCTGCTTTCCATATCACATCTGCTGTGGTTAAGGTATAGCATTTAAACCTTAACATTTCAGTAAAGGATTTATTAACAGTTGCTCCATGAATTATTTTATTTACAATAAAAAATTAAATGCTGCTTTTCTTTTGGGCTCAACAGGAAATACGAAAGTTTTGTTATTGACAGGGTTTTTATTTTGGTTTGGATCTGAGCTTTTTTGGAGATAGCACCAAACAAATCTGTTCCTTTGTTCTGTGCCAAATGATTGTAAATTGCCTCCAGTGGCAAAATGAATAAAGGAAAAAATTTATAATGTTACAATAACTTTTTTTTAGCTAGTTCATGACTGTGCTATGAAAAACTGACTGATCGGTTACGTTGCTGCATGTACCTCCTTTCTTCCATTCATCACTACTTAGTAGACATTTGTTTCTATCATTGCTGCGAGTGCTTTCGTATCCACTTCATGAAACGTAACTCTGCTATTGTTAAGTAACAATATGTTTCAATTTAAGCCTTTTCCTTTTCCTTTTCCTTTTCCTTTTCCTTTTCCTTTTCCTTTTCCTTTTCCTTTTCCTTTTCCTTTTCCTTTTCCTTTTCCTCCTGTAAGTTTGGCTAGTTTGGAAACATAAAGGTTTAAAAGAAAGTCTTTTATTTATTAAAAAAAAAAAAAAAACCCAAAACCAACACCAACCTTTGTTTCTTTATCATTTTTCATATTTGCCTTGCTGAATTTCATGGATTTCCTCTGCACACACTGTACTTGTATGACAAAGAAATAAGAATAGATATTGTTTATCTAAGTGTAGAAATTACTGTGGATATATAAACTGCTTTCCAACAAGTACTTGTTTAAGTCCTGTAAGACAATGGTGTTTTTTCTGTAGTTATGAGACAAAGATATTCCCTGGGAGTTTGCAGAATCTTTCTGTGTCACCATAAGCTTACAAAACACGCTATGAAATAGAGAAACCCACAGGGAGCACAGTGTTTTGTATGATCTGTTGGATGTACTGGAATAGGCTGAAAGTTTGTTATTGTTATGTACAACTCAAACAAATAGCAACATTCAAGAATCTGTAATCTCTCAAACAGAAAAAATAAGGCTGGTAAACTCCATCCATGCCTAAATGAGGTCCTTTTATTGAATCTGATAGTCTCCTCTGGGAAAGCTGACAACATTTCTAAGTTTTGGAAGAAAATAATCAGGCAATTAAAATATTAGCCTGATTGAAGGTAATTTTTAAAATTACCAGGAAGTCAAAAATAGTAAAAAAAATCTTTATGCATAAAACTTCATAAATTATTTACTGATACATGAAACTTCTCTAGAGGTTGCTTTGGTGAAATGAAGCCGATATGAGGTCTTGTTGACATAATCTTAAATGGGGTAGGTAAGAGATTGCTTATAGCTCTGTGAGAAGGTGAAATTTCAAAGAAATGTAGCTGAACACTCACGTACACAAAGGCAAAGCTCAGAGCACAGAAATCCTATGTTCAGCATATAGATGCGGGTCATGTACTTGTGCCTATTGAAGTTCAACTGGAACTGTTTAACACAGACAACTCCAATTCACAGGTTTTATGTCTTTTGGATCATATTCTGATATCTAAAAAAATGTCTTAAAACACCAGGGAAAACCAAAGCCACATCCTATGTAGTTTTTCAAGGTGCAGAATATCTTTTCCTTTCTCAGTGCAAATATCTTATGCTTTCTGTAAAATGTTCTTGCTGTCAGCAGTCCCTCTTTCATTTGCATCTAGTATTTAACTTTTGAATTTTTCTGTCTCCATTTGATGAGGTACCAAGTTTTATACTTTAAAATATTTAAGTGGTTCCACTCTGACCAATCAAACTTTTATAGCTGGGAGGCAAGTTTTCTAGTTTGTGCTGTCTAGCAAGCTCACCTTTAATTTTATTCTTTATTTAATCACTTTCAGTCCATATATAATTATGGTGGGTTTTTTATTACATACAGGCTACTTACTGATATATATATATATATAACTCTCAGACTAATTACTTAAATTTTCTCAAACAAGACCCACATCAGAGGCATCTGAATAAGACACATTTCTCAGTCTGGCCCTGATGTCTTCTCGGAAGAGGTGTTTGCCAGACAGTTCTTTTTCTAACATTTTATTTGGCAAAATTCTCTGGAAGGGGTAAATATGATTCTACTTTGGAGGAGATTGTTCTTACTAAATATATAGTTAAAGTCAGTGCCTTGCTACAGGGAATTAATTTTTCTCTGTTCTTAATTATGACAAATGACACCTCTCCCCCCCAAACACAATTTACAAATAAGGTCCATTGTGTTTTCTTACTGTAATCTTGAGGAACAATCTCGAAAATTAAAATAAAAGGGCAACAAAACCAGACCATAAACAGTAATAGTCTTAAAATAAACTTCTGTAAACTGCACACAAAAGCCATATGATATTATAGGAGCTGCTTGAAAATTGGACTTCTGAGAGATGTCATGAATGCGAAGTTTCACCTATTTCAGTCATAGGAAGAGACCGTTACTCTCTTTTTTGAATCCTCCAAAACCTTAACAGGTTAATGACTTTCCTTGATACTGAAGAGAGTATTAGAAGAAAGGAGGCAGCTGCTGTGTTTGCAGAAGCAAGCACACACTCAAGTGCACATTTTCTTCCAGATGTGAGGTTTGGCTAGCTAGTGGCTCTATCCAGCAAATCTCTAGATAAAGCAAATACCATCTGCATTTTATCGTGCAATCATTGAAGTGTCTGTCTCTATTTTCTCAGTTCCTATGGTTGGAGCTCTGATAGTTGGAACATTTACTAGACTTCAATAAGCTATAGAAGCATAGTTTAGGTTTGAAGGGATCTTAAAGTTCATCCAGTTTCAACCAGGGAAACTTTGTCTAAACCAGGTTTCTCAAAGGCCCACCCAACCTGAACTTGAACTCTTTCAATGGTGGGGCATCCAAAACTTTTCTGAGAAGGCTTTCAAGCCTGTAAGTTGAACAAAGATGCCAGGAGGCCTGCATGATGAACAGAAAGGAATGCTTCCACTGGGTGTTTCCTTATTTGCTAAGTATTTGAAGAAAAAGTTTCACCTACTCTTTTAGGCTAATCTGCATCCTCCTTTATCTACTGGTCTTTGTACAGAAAGCTTTCCAACATATGTGTCAGTTTCAAAGAACGGGAATAAGGGATTTTTGGTTCAAGTCTTCATTCAGAGTGTATGAAAGACTAAATGGAGGACTGTTCCCTATGAACAAGTACAGTGAAAAAATGTGTGTCCAGCCTGACAGTACTGAGTTCTCTAAAAATCTTTGAAATATGATACTGTAGAATAACCTCCAAAACACTTTGCTTTTTCCAACGTAAGCTTTCCAGTAAGCACATAAAGTAGCATGAGGGTTAGACAGAGTTCACAACATGTGTGGAAATCTTTGCATATCTCTTTGCTCATTTTTAAAATTTCCCTAGGTAAATTAAAAGGATCATCTTTTACAAAGAAATATTATTATCCACAGGCTACAAAGCCGGATTTGATCTACTTATTCTACCCTTGTTGATGAGTCTTGTGTTTCTCTCTGCAGACTAGTTCCTCTTCAAAAGACAGGTTGGGGAAAGGACTTATAGCATTTCTCTTTAAACTACCACTTATGTACCTGCAGAGGTCTGGAAACACACAGTGTGCTGGGCTGTCAGTAATTGCTAGCTTGGCCAGATCAGATTTTTTTTTTTTTAGTTTGTATAACTGCTTAGACTGGACTAAATTCTTCACTTCTGTCATACCTACGAGTCAGCATATGGAATCACCATATGGTCAGCATATGGAGTCATCTCTATGGGAAGTTCAGAATAGTTTTGAACCACTTGTAGCTCTTCCTGGAGGAGAAGGGAGAAGGATCACAATAAATATTATCTTTTAGCACTCTCTACTTTACAAGAGGTCATATGATGAATCTGGAACACTGAGCTCCTAGTCTGAGTGAAAATTCAGAATAACATTAGGAAAATAAAACAACTTTACTCCAGTGTGAACAGAAACACACCCTCCAACTGATTTCCCATTCTCACTGCCATCTGCAAGTTGGGTTTATATGAGATATTAATTTAGAAAAAAAATTTTTAAGAATATATCTGACAAACAATCTTCCAGAAATGAGGGACAGGCATTTCATAATGATAAATAAAGCTGCAATACTGATGTTCCAATAAAAGCAGTTTGGAGGAAATATATTCACTAATTTGCTTGCTTTGAAAATTAACATTTTCATGTCTTTAATTCTACTGTTCATAGAAAAAAAGAGGAGGCTTATCAAATGATGTCTCTGTTGGCAAAAAAAGTCAGACTTGGCTTGAACAACAGTGCCATATTTTCCAGCCTTGAAATGATACATTAACTGTCTTTCCAGAAGGTGCTAATACCAGGAACGCAAAATCTGACTCATATTTTAGTCTTTTGTGAAAGCAACACTGAGTTCAGTTTCCATCAAGGATAACATTTACGCATCTTCCTTTTGGCCAGCCAATAAAGCAATCTCACTTGACTCACCTGGGGAAGTTCATAGATATCTGCCCATACATTTGCAGACATTCGAATCTTCACTGTACTGTGCTTTATAGATATGTAAAGTTGTAAGGAATAAACAGCCCTCTACTGCTTTTACAAGTTACATGGGGCTAAACACTTTCCTATCTCCCTTTACCTTTAAACTACAGTGTAACAAACAGTGAGAATGGGTTTACAGAAGGCTGTATGACATGCCTCCAAATTTATCATGAGAGGTGATTATATTGTACTGTCTTCAGAAGTTTGAGTACTGCTATGGTGTGCCTGGAAAACCTATAAAACTGGATAGCCCTACACCCAGAAACAAAACACGAACTGGAGGCCATTAATCCTGTGCTGATGGTACTCCCCTGGCTGCTGGCCAAGTTCCACACCATGCTGGCAAGAACAGGGCTTGCCATATTTGCTAAGGTTCAGGAAGGTGACATCCTCACTTTGGCTGCTCACATGCCAGATGCATACACTCTATGTGAATGGCAATCTGAACTCAAGCTTAGGTGCTAAATGGACAAGGTTGTCCCCAGTCCTGGGGGGCTGCATCTTGGCTAGACGTGACTCTTAATATGGGCTAAGATTATAATGTGTATGATGGAAAAAACTAGTTTCAGAACAAGAGAGCACCACTGCCCTAACTGTCCTGATGCTCCCTGTGGGACAGCACAACTTCACTTTTTTTTTTATTTATTTCAGTTTACAATGAGCTCTTATATTTACCTCAGGAAAGCATAGGCAAACACATTGCTGTTTTCTGAACTTCTGACTTCAGTGATGCTTTTGACTGAGGAAGGTGTGAATGTGAGTAGCAGGGATATTTTTAATGAAGATTATCACCAGATATTCAAATAATTTCATAAATAACATTTAGATTGATGTTTGTGTATTTCATTGCATTATTGATTCACTCTATTTATCACTTTGAATCATAGAATCATAGAATCTTTAGGTTGGAAAAGACCCATAAGTTCATCACATCCAACCATTAACCTAACACTGTTAACACCATGACTAAACCATGCCCCTAAGCACCTCATACACACATTTCTCAAATACCTTCAGGGATGGTGACTCAACCACTTACCTGGGCAGCCCGTTCCCATGCCTCACAACGCTTTTGGTGAAGAAATTTTTTCCTAATATCCAATCTAAACTTCCCCTGGCACAACTTGGGGCCATTTCTCTCGTCCTATTGCTTGTCACTTGAGAGAAGAGACCGTCCCCCTCCTTCAACCTCCTTTTAGGCAGCTGTAGAGAGCAATAAGGTCTCCCCTGAGCCTCCTCTTCTCCAGGCTAAACAGCTCCAGTTCCCTCAGCCGAGTGGGACTTGTGGTCTAGACCCTTCACCAGCTCCGTTGCCCTTCTCAGGACACACTCCAGCACCTCAATGTCTTTCTTGCAGTGAGGGGCCCAAAACTAAACACAGGAATTGAGGTGCAGCCTCACCAGTGCCCAGTACAGGGGGACAATCACTGCCCTAGTCCTGCTGGCCTGGATATCCATTCTGTTCTCAAAGAATCTGATCATTTGGAACTATTATCTACAATAAAGATCTACTTGTCTTAATCTTCTGGTTAACTTATCTGATTAATTTTATTTATACTCTGAAGTTTGAATTTTGGTTAGAAATATGTAGTTTTCCATGAAAAAAGGAGGAAAGCTTTATCAGATATACAATATAGATCTATATCTACAATATAGATGCATTAAGAAGGAACAGAGAAAGTAGTGGTTAAGTCAAAATTTTCATGTAAATAACTGCTCAGGTTTAAATAACCACCAGCACAATGTAAAGCAGGACGCTTTCCTGTCGGAGCTACTGTATGTTATATAAATCATGAATTTTCTTCTGATCAGAGAAGTAGTTTAGAGGAGCTAAATCTTTGAATTAGTCTTCCCAGACATCTGGTGACTGGCCTGGTCACTGAGATCTTGCCTATTTTGAGATTGCCTTCTAAATGTATAATCAGAACATTTTATGGGTCTTGGTTGTTCTGTGATATGGAATGAAACTGTGCAACCAAACATTCCTGGCTGAAATGACCAAAAAAAAAAAAAAAAACCAACCCCTAAAAGGAAGAACAAAGGGATCCTTTCTTGTTCTGTAGTTGCATAAGTCAAGGTGACACAAGAGGTGACCCAAGCCTTCCTCAACATTTGACTCAAAGGCGGATAGAAACAATCCTTCACCCCACACTGTTCCATCATATAGACACCTCTGCCTGGGATTATTACATTGTTTTCTGTATTTATGGCTGAATGGTCAAATGAGGCAATTTCTTACATTTTATACCATTTTTGCTCTCTTTGATGTTCAAAGTACACAGTCTTGAGCTATTTCGGCACAGTGTTACTCCCAAATCACTCTTTATCTACTATTGTCCTCTATTTAAAATGTAACTGAAACAACTTCATGTCTGAGAAAATCATATTTCATAAACTTAATCTCACCTTGATAAATAGGGCCAAAACAGATGTTTTCCTCAGCAATGGAAAAGAAACATTTTCAAACTCTCAGTTAACACATGGTGATACTATTGTTTAACAAAACTAAACCTTGTGCTCAGCTTTGTTTTTCCTATTTTGGAAGGAAATTAGTAAGGGTGGTGGAATGATATGCCACTTCCCAAGTCTAGCCAGAACAAACTGTTAGGAATAAGTTATTAAAGCCATGATTTATAGATCCTCTACAGGTAGGTATGTGGGGCAGTTCTAAAGGTACAACTCTTAAAACCAGCAAAAAATCAATTGCCTGTGACCCTGTGTGTTCAGTGCACTGAAGGTCATAAGTTTCAGTGCTGTTTCCTCTTGGTGTTGGCCTGTGCTGTCTGTGTATTGTGTGATGAGACCTGCTGCTCTGCCAGATGAAAATTCCTATGTCTGAAGGTAGTGCTGGAAGTGAAGGTCCAGCCCTAAGCCAGCTGCTCATGCAGCAGCTTCTTATTCAGCTCCAATGCTGTTTTTCCTCGAGTGTTATGTTAAGCATAACATGTTAAAGGTAATTTAGAGAATTTAGTTCTGAGTTAAATAAGACCCTTCCAGTGACACTGCTGGCACAGAAACTTGCTTGTTGTAGGTATATCATCTTTACATTGGCTGTAAGGACTGCTGTTATTTAGTCCCTCTTCTACTTGAACTCTACTTTCTATGCTTCTAATTGTTAAAAAATGTGAAAGTAACTTTCAGCAGTAGAGTGAGTCAAGTATCATAATAACTATTTGTTGTAATTTTTCCAGTGCACTGTCCCTGTGAAATAGAAAATATGCCTAATGGTCAGACTGATGGCTTCCATTTACCAGTAATAATTGCTAATATAAAAAACCTTAAGTTTATAAATGTGTATACTTTTTATGCAGGTGAGTACCTCTATTGAGTTCAGAGAAATATGCCGATACAGATAGGAAAGGTAACACACATGCCTACAAATCAGAATCTGCAGAAGAAATTAAATTCCAGGAAGTTTGTTGATTAAATAAAATTATTTTTTATTTTGTATGACAACTTTTTCTCCTTTTCTGTATTATGATGACAGGTGAAAAACAATGTCACAGTGATTTCTCTCATTATCAATTCCTCTTAGGTGGAATGTAAAAAAAACCCAAAAATGCATGTCTATTGCAGGTGCATCTTCTCTCTTGAATTTGTACATGCAAGAAGAAATGAAGCAAGATTCACCTATAATGATAGGGGAATCAGTCAAGTGAAGAGAACTCAAATTCAAAGACAGTTCAGAAAATTAACATAGAATTTAATGAAAGCATGAAAATTCAATAGAAAGTCAGAGTACTTAAAATGTTCTCCATGTCATTACTCCTAAAACTATAGCAGACCACGAGCAGAACTGTGATAATAGCTCCCTGCAACCATTTATCTTTCCTTTTATAACATTTTTTGCTACAGTAAGTACTAAACAAAGTTTAAGTTGTGCTGTTTCAGAGGACAATTAAGTAAAACATGATGGATTAAAAAATAAATAAGCCAAACTTAATTACAGTTAATACATCTATTTTTGCTGTGTGAATTCATAGCCTGAGATGCCTTTGTTATGTCGTATACCAGCTTGTCTATATCACACAGCCCGTAATAACAGTTTTCAATTTCAGTGTACGTGGTAATATTTTACGTTTTTATAATTTATTTCTCCCACAGTCCCAAAGCACAATTCTCTAATTATATCTGCCAATCCACACCCCATAATTTTAAGATTATCAAAATTCCGGAATCATGCAAAAAGTTGTCATGACAACATATTAACAGATGTATCAGAACAATGCAGTGAGGAAAAAAAGCATTGGTAGAGCTTCAAAATCTACAGTTTTTCATTTTGTTTAAAATCAGAGATAATTTAATTGCTAAGTTTTGGTTTTAACTTGGTAAATTTCATAATTTCAGACGAATGAAATTTCCAGATTCATAGAGTCAAATTTGATGAGTTTTAATTGGCTTTGGATTTGTCCAAGGGACAGCAATAAGCTGCAATTTAATTTACAGACTAGTTACTTGAGTCAGAAATAGCTGTAGCTGACCACATTCCCTGCAGTGAGTTAGGCATTTGTAGCTTGCCCATATGTCTGGAACTTGTTAGGTCCATATGGGGTAAATCCTTTGGTTATTACCTGAAGCTAGGCAGCAGTGATGGTTTATTACTATAAAGATGTGAATAATTAGTAGAACATTGCCATCTGCAATGACCCAAAACTTACAGAATGGCAGAATAATGAAAGAGTTGAGGTCAAAAAACATCACTGGAGATTGTCTAGTCTAACCCTTGGCTCAGAGCAGGCTGAGCTACAGCAGGTTGCTCATGGCTATGTCCAGTCAGGTTCTGAATATGTCCATGGATGGCCAGTCCACAACATCTGTGGGCAAGCTACTCCAGTGTTTGACAATCCTCCCACTGAAACATTTTCTCTTATTTTAAATTAACTTTCCTGTATGTTTGCCAATTGCCTTTTGTCCTGTCACTGGACATTGACAAGACATCTCTAGCTCTGATATCTTGTACCTATCAGGTATTTATACACATTGTAGATAGGCTGAGGGATGTCCCTCTAAGCCTTCTCTTCTCCAGGCTGGACAGTCCAGCTCTCTCAGCCTCTCATCATAGGAAAGTTGCATGAAAACCTTAATAAGCTCAGTTGTCCTTCACTGGGCATGCTCCAATGAGGTTGTGTCTATGTTTTACTGAGGAGGCCAAACCTGCGCATAGCACCCCAGATGTGTCTCACCAGTGCTAAGAAAAGGAGAAGGATCACCTCCCTCAGCCTGCTGGCAACACTTTTACTAATGCTGCCCAGGAGTCTGTTGGCCGTCTTTGCAGTGACAGTACACTGATAACTCATGGTCAGCTTGTTGTCCACCAGGACTCTAGCTGCCAGCCTGCTTTCCACCTGGTCTGTCCCCAGCATGTGTAGACGAATGGACTTGCTCCTACTCAGATGCAGGACTTTCCCTTTGTTGAACTCTATGAGGTTCCTCTCCAGTCATTTCTCCAGGCTGTTGAGGGCCCTCTGAATGGCAACAGAACTCTCTGATGTTTCAGCCACTCTTCCCAGGTTTTTATAATTTGCAAATTTGCCAAGGGTGCACCCTGTCTGTCATCTAGGTCATTAATGAGAATGTTAAACAGCAATGATCCCATATTTATCCCTGAGGTACACCAGTTGTGACTTCCCTCCCACTGGACTTCGTGCCATTGATGACAATCCTTTTAGAATGGAATTTCAGCCAATTTTAAATACATTTGACTGTCCACTTACCTAGTTTGTCTATGAGGATGTTATGGAAGAAAGTGTTGAAGGCCTTGCTAAATTCAAGATACAACATCCACTGTTCTTTCACACACCAACTTGTTCATTTGATCATGGAAGATGATAAGGCTGGATAAGTGTGTTTTACCCTTTATTAATCCATGCTGACTACTACCTTCTTGTCCTTCATACAGTAAGAAATTATTTCTAGGTATATTTGCTTTATCACCTTCCAGGTGATCCAGTTGATACTCACCTACCATAATAGTTCTCAGATTCTCCTTCTTCCCTTTCTTAGATGGGACTGATATTTTCTCCCTTCTAGAAGACTTCAATGTGACTTTAATGTGAGATAAAAAGCTGTGGAGCTATTAGCACTGGAATTAGCTGCCTCATATGCTAGTCATATGTGCTGAAAAAATGACATATTTGTTTTAAATATTTTCATTTTTATTCACCATTCACATACTTTCTCAAACCTACTACAGTAAGTTTTAGTGGTGTCACTGAAATGATGGGACTACACATGATTCTTGGGCTTTGATGTTTGTGAGTTGCAGGGATGAGAAACACCCCAGCTGGGCAGCCCTGTTCCCACCAGCATTACCTGCTTCAACAACATGCTGAAAGTTGTTTGCTTTTATGCTTCTCACTTCTAAGACAGGTTTTCACAAGGAAGCCATGAAGCTTAGTGAGCTCTGTTACCTGTTAGAGCTACGGAGTTAAGGACAGGAGATGAGCAGAAGGCGGCCCAGGCTGGTGAAATGTGCTGTCCACATCCAGCAAGTGCCTGCAGCCTGTCAGCAACACACACACTGCTGGCAAAGCAAAATGGGCAAGGTGGTGTATACCCTGATGCTTGGTGTGAGAGTGTACAGATGCTTCTGAGGGAGAAAAGGCAGCTTCCATGTATCTGAAGGACTGGATAGGGCTGAGGGAACTATGACTGATGCAGCCAAATTCATACTTTAAGGAGAATGTACTTAGAGAACCGTCCTCAGACCCACAGTTGGGTTTTATCAGGGACTAGGTGTTTTGCTCCGGGAGACAGCCCTGGAAGGAACTGATAGTTATGCAGTGTCAACAGTGGAAGAAACAAGAGTAAATTAAAGACAGGTGAGACAGGTTTTCCCAATGTGATCCATGTCTTCTTTTTTTTGTAAGAAATTTTTGTGCAAGGCTGTCTAATTTCTGGGATGTAAATGAGAAGTCAGGAGATAGATTACTGTGAATGACCCACATAAAATAACCAAGCTTCTGGATTCAACTTTCAGCAAGAAAAATGTTGTCTGTAAAAAATTTTGAGTGCACTTCAGACACCTATGGAATTGAGCAGGATTTCTTTGTTGCTTTTTCTTTACTTCGTGTAAGAGGCTATAGTTTGTCCAATTTGCTCCTGTTGAAGTGCTCACTTAAAGCACAGGCTGAAGTGCTCATCTGGACCTTATTGTTGGATCTCTGAAATGGTTTGTCAGAAGGATGGCATTTCTGTTACAGCACACAGAATGATTGAATGTTAGGTGCATTTATGACAAGTATGAACTGTGGCAGAAATATTTTGTCAGTGGACTGGATGGAACATATATTTTCCTTGTTGGGGATTTGCCTATTAAAATAGCAATGGTTTGCAAAACACAGTATTTAAATTGACTCTCCACCCATCAACAGAATTAAAAATATTCCTTCTTAAGGCTTTAAGTAACACAGTGGTATGTAAAAAGCAGATTTATAGGGCAGTAAAGTGTTTAAGAAGTGAAGTGCAGTTAACAGTCTAATTTGACAAATCACCAATGAAAACAATAGCTAATTTGAAACTGATTATTTTAATTAGATCCAGGCTTTTAAGTATGGAAAGAACAAATACCATGCTAACATAGGGTAGCACTGTTGTTCAGTTACTAAGGAAAAAACATTTCATTAAGATAAAAAATGGGGTAGTAATTTTTTTTTTTTTACAGTTACTCTAATTTGCTTTCGGTATTACTTTTTCCATTTGTTTTCCCAGCTTCACCATAATTCTGAGTTATACAACGATCAGAATTTATATCGTACTATGCTCTTCATTGAAATGTAAAATGAGAGAAAGATTTGCAGTACCACCTAATTTTCAGGTATACTTTCAACTGTTTTTATGATACCAGACAGATTTTCAGCTATGAGCCCCATGCATCTACAGATTAGCAGTCCAAGACTTAGGTTATGATAATTTTTGCACATAGGAATACTTATGGACCTGCTTTTGTGCATAAAACAGAGTGATAACATAGCCTTAATCCTGAGACCTCAATCTTAGAAATACTCCTATATGTGCCAAATATAAGGTGCATGTGCAACATTGCTTTCATTTCTTTTGTCACTTCTCAAATGATTAATCAAAATAAAACTCACTTCAGAGAAGAAAGCAACAATTTGTTCTTCCCAGAGATCTGAGTCGCATTCTTGTGCTGTATTTCAGGTGTATTAATTTCTTATGGCTTTGTATGCTGCTTTTAACATTTCCCAGGCCACACCCCTGGTGGTTATTTTTGTCTTTTCTTTTTCTTACAACAGCTTTGATGATGCTGAAACAATTCAGAGAGTATTGTCACATGACTAAACACATGACACAGGTACCTATCAAATGTGAATTAATGTCTTAGACTGGCAAAATCTAATCAATGATGTTCTTAAACTGAGGAGTCACGGATCTGGGAAACTCAGACTCAGAAATCTAAGGAATAAAAATGAAAACAGAAAATAATTCTGTAGAGAAGACTGTACAGATATTTCAGATTAAAATTAAGTACTGCAAAGAAAAGTATGAAAAGAGAAAAATGACTCATGGAAAGTAAAGGATGTAGTTGAACTGCTGAAAAAAAAATGGGAACATATTTGAAATAGATTTCACTGTAAAGGTTCAACACTCTAATGCCCCTGCACTGAAAAAATATGGACAATTCATCTTGGTAAAAGTGAGAGAATCAATACCTTTGGATTAATATGCCAAGTAATCTATAAATTTCATGATCTGAAACTGTAAGAATATACATGAACTGGTGCAGCAGGCCTGACTGATAACTTGGTGAGGAGAACCGAGCTGGATTCAGATGGGTCATCTTTAATGCTCTATAGTTTTAGTACAATAATATGTTTTGGGGAAGAAAAAAAGGTTCATAAAGTTATATAAGTTTCAATGGAGTTATGTAGATGGTTCCCCTGAGATCAAAGGCAAAAGAGAGTAGTGTACTCTCTTTGCTCCCACAGATGCTCTTTGTTGCATATTCCCACTGCTTCATTTTTATGAGTAGCGGTGTTTTTCCACCCCTATGATGATCTGCTTCTGAGTGTGAACCTCCCCACTCACCTCCAAATCCTAGTTTTTCAGAGAAGAATGACTGAGATTTTTCACTGTTCAGGTCTGTAAAGTGGCTCACTGGAAGTCAGATGTGCATTAATGCAAGAAAGAGGTCAGGAATGTTTGTCTGGGGGCAAGGAGTGAGCACTGATGCTGCTGGCAACAGCTTGCTGTTAAACAGGCTTTGCTGGTGCATTAAACTATACCATTAGACTATCTCATGAGAGAATACTCTGTGAGTTACTTCCAGCAGACATAGAATAAACCTGCAATACCAGCTTACACTAGGTGTTTACTTTTTAAAAGCTGTTAGTCAGATAGATCACAATGGCAGCCTGCACAAAAAATTTGTGTGCGTTAAAAATCAACTGTAACAACAAATTCTTCTTTTTCATTAATGTCAAAACCCCCAAAAATAAATGAACTTTTTAGAACAGAAGACTACAACTAAAGGAAGATATATCACATATTTTAGCGGGTATGATGGCCAGAGAGAAAATGAGTTTTATCACTTTCTTTGATAAAACAGCTGAAATGTACAACTCCAAAATGAATGAATTCTGTACACTGGGGAGAAACGAACTCATACAGGTCAAAGTTTTCTGAACTTCTAGTTCTAATGGGAGTCCAGAAGGCAATTAGAGTTTCCTAACCTCTGTGATGCCAAATTCTATTAGTTGTGTGATTGCCTTAATAGGAGTACAAGGCAGTCAAGAGCTATAAAAGGAAATACTGTATAATCAACAGTTTGGAAAGGAATGGAGATCTTCTTGCCCATTTTTTAAGTGACTTCTTGTTGCAAATTGAGACTTTCCCACAGAGAAGTTTATGACAAGGGCTGGCTGTCTCTTGACATTCTTTGAGGTGTCTAGCACAGACCATTGCTGGTCATGAAACTGTGGCCTATATGCTAGCCTGATCCCAATGAAGGTCTGTTCCCCTACAGTATGTCACAAAATATGTCTCTAAATTTCACAAAATAAGCCTTTATATTTAACTTTGAGTGAGTAACTGGGGGAAAAGAACTAACAGCTCCATTGACATATTTCCTGCAGAATCAAACCACTGAGCTGAGAACGTGATGGCATTGTCATCTCTATTGCGCTGTCCGGAAAACAGAGTGGAATAGGAGTTATCAGAACCCATTAATTGGGTACAATAATGGAAGACATTAAAAAAAACCCATGTTTTTAAATCCCATGGAAAAGTCTAAGTCTTTCTGCAGCTTGTGTCATTTGAAAACACAAATTCATACATACAAACCTTGGATTATATTGAATTATTGGAAAAGAAATTTGGCAGATTTTGCATAGTCACCTCATCATAATTTAATTGCTTTATGGTATTTTATGACTCTAAATTAATATATGGTATTTATGCAGTTCTAGCGGTGGTTTTTTTTTTTTTTGTTTGTTTGTTTTTGTTTTTGTTTTTTTTTTTTTTTTAAGTATTTTCCTCCCACCACATCCTTGGACTGAGTGGTGATTTTGGAGTTTTGGAGAATAGCAAGGCTGAACCACAACAGACATTTCTGTCCAAAAGAACAACTATGACAAAACTGGCAAGTACAAATCTGAAGCTGTTTTCTTCAGGGTAAATGCTAGCTTTTTATTATAATCCATCCTCTGAGAACCTGAGATGCGCTGAAACAAAGAGGTGTCCTTTTCACTTGAACTGTGGAACACCAGAAGTCTAAGTATTGCACTGCAGTACTCATATTGTTCTCCAGTTAAGCCCTTCAAGGAGTGTTCATGCAGATATTTATATTGCATACTGGGGGGATTGTCCTCTTTTCTTCCATCTGTCGATTGCAGGTGTTATTTATTTTGCCATTCAGTGTACCATTCTGCTTTTGGGAAATAACAAAGAGATACAAACACTTCTGGCTTTATTTGAGGGAGAGCTGAGTTTTCCGGCAAATGAACAGCACACTGGAAAAAAACAGTATTAGTTTTCAACGGATAAACAGCAAGCTGTTTCCAAAATTATAGCTTAAGTTCACAGAATGTCTTTAAGTTTGCAGTGTGGCTGCTTGCCCATAGCCATGTTGAGGTAATGCCAAATGCCAGAGTAGTTATATGCTTTAAAGCGAAGTCCATATTCAACAGACTGCTTTTCCAAATTTACCTTCAGTTTAAACTAACAGAAGGATGGTCTGAAATTAGTCTGGGACCTTGACAATTTGAACACATCTGAAAAATTGCATTAATTATATGTAATGGATTTGCTTACTTGTACTTAAAGTTGCTGAAATGTATTTTGGATATCACCTGCTTTTTTGGAATGTTTTATGATGTGAAGAACATACTATAATGGAAGATGTAATTTAATAGCATTGTTAAGAGTTCTTGATGCATCTCCTACCAGGCTGCCTTGAAAGCTGTCAGTGTTTGTCTAATGCATATGGAAATGAGTGGGAGTAATCTCATTGATTTCAATAGGTTTCATTGATCGACTTCACCAACATGTTATTCAGTACAAGCTCACGTCTGTTTAAGGCACCTCATTTTCTTGCCAGTGCTGTAACTTCTCTGTCACTTCTCTACAGCAGGCAAAAAGAGAAATTAGCATTAAAACTGAGTGGTGAGCTACGGACAGAAATGAGTAATTTCTGGGCCTAGCCTTTTCAGCCACCTAGTATTCAGCTGTGGAAATGGGTTGTGATTGAGCACAGTGGAATAGTTTGAGTAAATATCTACGCCTATGGAAAAACAACAGTGGGTCTTTTTTACCACTTTGGAAGGGTTTATAAAACAAACTACTTTGAGTTTTTGGCAGTTCAATAGGATTTTGCCATAAACTTTATTCCTAGTTTCCTCTGTAGTGAACAGAGAGCCTGGAAACAGCCTTTCATATTGCCAAAAATGAAATACATGGATGTTTGTATGTAGGCATAGCAGAATGAAAATCTGTAAATTAAACATTAAGCTTATTTCCTCATGAAAATCTAGCTGCATTTATCTGTGATCACTTGGCCTTTACTCTGTGGATTGCTAATGATTTCCCCAGGAATCACACTTCTAGTGGCCCTGCATTGTAAAAGAGAGGGATTGCACAGTACTGTAACATGAACAAGGCTTCAGCAAGGGCTGTGGAAAACTAGCTGAGATTTTCTGTTGTCAATCAGAGAGTCTAGGGAAGGACTTGACTGTAAATGGGGATGGACATGCTCTGGGGGAGCTGAAGGGATCTGAAGAAAGGCAGTTATTAGAGAAAGTGTCCTTGGGAAGCAATCTGCCATGAGTTTTGTAACATGGAAGGCAGTTAGTCCATGCTTTATATCAGTAGATTTGTCAGAGGGAGGGAACAAGACTAACACCATAAACTAATTAAAACATAAAAATAATGTTATTCTGCCTAAAAGGGTTTTGGGAATTTTTGGCACAAGGGGATATCCACTAAAATAAATATTATGTTAATTGCCTTCCTGATTTTACATGGGAAATTACTTAAAAGTCTCTCATTATTAATCTATCTTTGGAGAATGAATTGTGTAGACCTAAATCCGATTTCTTCCACCCTTAAAACAGTCTTCAAAGGACTCATTGTGTGGAGTTAATCAAGATGTTGGAGATTTTGGTAGAGAATATAATGGGTGATTTTATTTTGCATTATTATTCTGCTGGAAAAATAGCTAGTTTTGTTTGGAACTCACTGAAATAAACCTCTTTGTTAGAAGTAAAAGGGCCAGGTCTGCTTCTTAGTCACCTCTTCTATTGAAATGAGATTTCTTTTCAAGTGTGATTTATGGGCAGTCTTTGACATTATGATTCAGTAAACATCTCATCAATATTCTCTTGATGGTAAAACTCAATAGACCTTCAATTAATCTTAGGATGTTAATGAAGAAGTTCTAACTATGAAAACACTGGGATTAGACATTTTGTCTGTGAATAAGCTTTCAAACAGCCTTGCAATGCTGAGTTTATTAACTAACTTTTCTTTCCCATACAAATTATCAAAACTGTGATGTTTGTGTATAGTTATTGGTCATACAGCACAGAATTTCAAACTTACTTGTCTGAATTCCATTTTTATACTTATAAAACACAATAAGTAAAAATTCATTCATATTAAACCAGAAAGAATCGCGTTTTTGTTTCTAAACTCCAGAAACGGCCAATTTTATTTTGTAAACTGGATGTTTAAAGCCTTAAACTGAGAAAGTCCAGAACTTGAGGAATGGTGTCTGGTCACTGCAGCTGACTTTGTGTACCTAAAGACATAAAATAACAAATAGCTAAGGATAAAATGTTGCTATTTCTTGTGTTAAGGTCAGTTCCACAGGGAAATAACATCTGAACAAAAGGGAAAACCTCTGTCCTGAAAGACATTAGTCAGATAGACCTCACCAATCCCTTTCCCACATGTTGAATAGCAGAACATGACAGAATCTAGAAATCTTTTGTTTTCATCTTTTCCGACACCCGCTTTCCAAACTCAAATCTGATGCTGCAACATAATTCAGATTAGGAAAATCTATCTACCAGTAAATAAGAAAAAGTAGAGCCAAAAAAGATTCTGTAATCCAGATGACTGTTATATGAATTAGAAGTAAATGTACTTTGAGAAAGTGTTTTGGGGTTTTTATTCAAGTTGATCAGAAGATTGAGCCAAAATGAAGCTTTGCATTCATGAAGAATGAGAATATTTTCTGATCAGGTGTCCTGATTTGAAGAATGCAAAGAGATTTGAAGTGACTTCAAGAATTAATTTTTTGGGTCTTTTCCAGAAAATGACAGGGGTGACTTATTAAAATATATCTTCTTTTTTTCTTTCTTTTTTTTCTTTCTTTTTTTTCTTCTCCCTGGAAGCTTCACCTTTTATATAGGGACTTGAGGTTTCTTATACAGCTCCCTATGCTTAGAAGCCATGAATACACCTGAAGTGCCCTCCCAGTAAACTAAGTGCAACACTTTCAGCCAAGTGAAAAAAAAATGTTTTCTTCACTCATCTCGAATTCAGTTTTTGAAGGTCCACTCAGGTCATGGGCCTTATGAGTGACTGAAGTTATAACTAAACACAGCTTTACTTTCCTAGTCTTACTGGGAAACTGTCTTACAAAAACAGTCACAGTTTTCCTTCCAAAACACCATACGCATTATAAATCCTCAAATGGTTTTCATGTGTCTGACTGTCTTTCTTGTTATTTGTGTGTTTCTGTATGTCACATTCTTATCTGGGCTTACACAGGGCTTTAATGAATTTCTCCCTTCCTCCATGAAACATAGCCCCAACAGATGTATGATGTTTGTTATCCATTTATTGGATAAATAATATTAGCATCTTTCTTTAGAAAAATACAAAGTCGCTTTTATTAGATTTGACATGACCATTGTTTAAAAGGGATGCTATATATATCCTCTCTGCATAGTACATACCATGCTGCAAAACAGGTGATACATAAATATGCTTTCAGTCAAGGGAATGTGTTCTTTACAAGTCAGTGGATACTCTTCATTGGTCTTTGAAGATGTATGTTGGCAGAACTGCTTACTGTGTATAGAAAAGTCTTTGTTTATGTGAGCTGCTTTGCTAACAGTGTTGTGAAAGGTATCAGACTTACAAGGGAAAAACTGAGATGTGCACACATGGCAAATGAGACACTTCTATTAAAAAAAAAAAAAATGCAGAGACCTTATTTTCAACATGCCATGAACTTTGATATCTTCAAGCAAAATAACAAAAAGAAATCAAATTTTAATTAGTGCATAAGAGCCAGTATATTTGTTGGCTGTCCTTTTGGACCAGAAGTTGGTTTAAGTAATCTTTTCCTCTTCTTTTTCCATTATAAAAGTTCTACGTGTATGCACTCCTCCGGATTTTTTATTGACATACATGGTACTCACATATGGCAGTCATTAACTACTGCAAAAATGTGCCACAGTATATTTAATTATTTTCCTAAAATGCTATTAATCCACCTGGACTTGTACAAATAATTTGACAATGTCCTGCCCAACATCCTTGTCTCTAAACTGCAGAGACATGAATGTGATGCATGGACCACTCAGTGGATATGGAACTGGCTAGCTGGTCACACTCAGAGAGTTGTGGTCAATGGCTCGATGTCTGAGTGGAGACCAGTGATAGGTGGTGTTCCTCAGGGGTTGGTTTTGGCACTGATGCTGTTTAACATCTTGGTGATATAGATGGTGGGATTGTGTGCACCCTCAGGAAGTTTGCTGATGACGCTAAGTTGTGTGGTGTGGTGTGGTTGACACACTGGAGGGAAGGGATGTCATCCAGAGGGACCTTGACAGGCTGGAGGGGTGGCACCCAACATGAGAAGGATCTTGACCATTTGGAGCGAGTCCAGAGGAGGCCACGAAGATGCTCAGAGGGCTGGAGCACCTCTGCTATGGGGACAGGCTGACAGAATTGGGCGTGTACCAACTGGAGAAGAGAAGGCTCCAGGGAGACCTTATAGCGCCTTCCAGTATTTGAAGGGGGCTACAAGGAAGATGGGGGGGACTTTTTACAAGATTCTGTAGTGATAGGACAAGGGGTAATGGGTTTAAATTGAAAGTGGGAAGATTTGGATTAGACATCAGGAAAAAAATTCTTCACAGAGAGGGCGGTGAAGCACTGGAACAGGTTGCCCAGAGAAGCTGCGGATGCCCCATCCCTGGAAGTGTTTCCAGTTTGTGATCCAGAAGATTCTACTGTGCTACCAGCAAATTCAGATTTCTTGTTCCACATTTGTAGGTCAAGGTCACTTAGTTTTCACAGCGTTTGAACTGGAACAGTTTTCATGACTTGTACTGTTCTTTCCTTCAATTGACATAGACCCTCAGGATTGTTCTCGTCTGTCCTTATCTCCTACTTGTCTTTTCCTCTCACACCTGATCTCACTCTGGAACTGGAAAACACCTGTCAGTTGATACCATGAGACCCTTGTTATAACTCTTCTCTAAACAAATAACTTCTTCTGTAGAAACCACAACTACGTAAACAGAAATTAATACTGTTAATAACTCTCCAAGGCCAACGGGAATTGTCAATGTGATCAGCCCCTTGGCTGTATAATAGTGTGGTTTTCTGGGTATAGGTTCATGGAGACAGAGCAGCAGAATCCAGTCTCATATGTTTGGTGACTGGGATTTGGACAAATTTGAAGCCAAATGATTCCTGGATTTAGGTGGTGTCTCCTTATCAAGAATTTCTTTGGTGAAAGTTTTGCACAAGTCGGAGATATAAGATTAGCACTACTAAAGTGAAGTAAGTGGACCTTTAAACTGAAATACAATTCACCTTCCTCTGTTAATCTGAAAATTAGCTGTCTATTGTAGCCTTGCTTTTTGGGGTCTCCGTGTAATTATTGAAGAACAAGAGGTACATCCAGCATCACATCCCTCATTTGATCCGAAGTATCACAGTTTGCTTTCCTTTTGTCCTTCCTTGCAATAAAGGAATTGTCCATACTAAGTTGAGGAGAATTGAGCTGTTGTCATAGTGAAAGTTAATGACAAAGTAATAATAATGTAAATAAATGTAAATGTAAATAAATGTAAATAATGTAAATAAAATACACACAATTCTAGAAAATAATGCATTTGACCTTTCAGATAACATCATTAGTGTGCCTAAAATGCGGCATGAAGTGATGTATGTCTGTATCTATCCTTAAATATTTTTTAACAAAACTATTTTTTTAGGATATTCTAAGTGAAAAAAAATGTTAATAATGCCACTGAAAGTTCCTGGAAAATTGAAGAATTATTTTATTCCCTTCAGGGATGGTGATATAGTTCTATGAGTTTATAAAATATTTTGTTAGACTCGTTTACATTTTGAAAGTCCCACTTTGTTGCCAAAAGTTATAAAAATAGTTCCCAGCATCATGTCAATGATTTCATTCATAGCAGTAGTGCAAGAGAACACCCACCGTTTAGGAGGGCCGCCGCATGCAAGATGAGGTCTTCGAAGAAAGTACACAGAGTGTCACAGGAGTTGTGTGCTTCCAGAGATGTGTGCTGAGCTGAGGAAAAGCTACCCCACCCTGAACGTCAGCCACGACGAACATTTTATTCAGAGCTGCTGCTGCCAGAAAAAATAAACCAGTCAACTAATCTGTTTTGCCTGCGGTACTTGAGCAAAGAGTGCTTCATCTACAACTAAGGAGCAGTGTGTATATGAAACGTTCTTCCATTCATTGGTAGGGCATGAGGTAGTGTAGAATTTCTTTTATTTTTTTCTTTTTTTAATATGTAATGTAATAATTAGCAGAGTGTGCCATATATTAGAAAAGATATAACCATATGTGGAAAGCTGAATGACCTAAATGGGAATTTCTCCAAGCTTGTAACAGCCCCTGGAGTTTAGAAAATAAACAGGAAATGCTGAATTGACCTCAAGTTAGGTACAGATTGTGGTTTCATTAGTATATCACTATCGATCATGTCATGAAACATGTTTATGCAGAGAAGGCATAACTTATCTGTGCCTCTTCAGTTGCTTTGTCTAGTTACTTGGAGTATCGCAAATGTTATGACATGAAACATACTTAAAGTAGAAGAAATCCCAAATCAGCAACTTTCTAGCTTCCATTAACAAGCTGTTGCGTGTCACCTCACCCTTTCATTGCATGTGTGTGATTTAAGTTAACTCAAACAGAAATCATTACTGCTCCTCTGGGTCAGTCAGGAAGCAGAAGTCTGTGTCCAGCTTTCCTGAGGGTACTGTTATTTGTCTTAAATTTTGGTATATGTGTCCAAAAAAACGCTCCTCTACAGCACTCCTCAAAACATGCCTATCCAAACTTTGATTTAGATTTCAATTTCAATGTTAGTCTAAAAGCAGGCTTAATGCTGGCAGAAAAAGTGCAACCATAGGTTTTCCACTGTTCATGAAAAATGGAGTTTATTTTCCTTAAAAAGCTGCATATGTCCACACCAAAAAAGGGTTCAGGGCTCTCTCTGGTAATGCACAGGCAACAGGAACACTGACTATGAAGGAGGCAGGACAGTGTGTGTCCTTGAGAGGTGTTTGCTCTGTGCCTTTAGTGTCACAGCCCTTTTTAAAGTGGGGCTGCATGTTGCTTTCAAGGTCCCTACACCCAAGCTCGCAGTGAGCGTGGGCACAGTCACAGTGTCTCATGGAGTAATACGGTATACTAAAACAGTATTTATGCAGCAGCTCAGCTTGCAATTTATCCTCATTACTTCCTAGAATCTTCAAACATTAATTTCTTTTTCCACAAGCACACAGAAATTTGTTGGTCACACACAGGGCAGTAAATATTTGGCTCTATAATGTCATGTCCTGCCCTTACATCCACACTTGTCTCCTCTGAGGCCTCAATGGGCTCCTGAAGAGACTTAATTGCATATGCTGCAGGTTTTACCAGCATAGATCATAAAAGTAGGTGCTGTAAAAATATATATTGGGGGACATATTCTCTAAATACATAGGGTCTCTGCTTACCTTACATTTTTTGCCTTAGAAAACAGGGCTGATGCAGGTTAACCAGCGTGCTTTAGAGTGCAGGATTTTGATGCTTGTCCCAAAGACAAGTAGGAACAGCGTGAAAGAAACAAAGGTATTAGCTGTAATACCGTCTCACGGTTTGTGCTCACAGGGTAGAGCAACTGTAACAGAAGGAAGAGAAATATCCAAAAAATAGGATGTGGTTGACATTAGTCATATTCAGCAGTTCTCTCATACTGTGCAAGTTATTTTGCAGATTGCAGAGGCCACGCTTCTGAGTGATGACAATAGATGAGGAGTAAAGACAGAGAAAGAAGGGGAGACATTATTAATGTAGCAAAAACACAGATGAAGTTTTGATGAGTCAAGATAAGCCAAACAGATTTTTTGTAACATTTTGGTTATGAAGAACAGATTTTTGTCTCAGCAGTAATAGGAAAGCAATAAATTATTAATTCATGGACTGGGACTGTGGACTCCCCCTCCTCCACTTGTTTGTTTGTTTAATGATTTTGAAATACTTGGAAAATCCCCAAGACACTGTGTGCTCTGAGGCATCTGTGTGGCACAGCCTGTGTATCTTGGACCATAGAATCACAGAATCTTCTAGGTAGGAAAAGACCTTTAATATCATCAAGCCCAATCATTAACCTAACACCGTCTTGTCCACCGCTAAACCATGTCCCTAAGCACCTTGTCCACGTCTTTTAAATACCTCCAGGGAAGATGACTTAACCACCTCCCCAGACAGCCTCTTCCTGAGCATGATAACCATTTTGGTGAAGAAATTTTTCCTAATATCCAATCTAAACCTCCCCTGGTGCAACTTGAGGCCATTTCCTCTTGTCCTATCACTAGTTACTTGGGAAAAGAGACCAACACCCACCTCGCTACAACCTCGTTTCTGGTAGTTGTAGAGAGACATAAGGTCTCCCCTAACCTTCTTTTTCTCCAGGATAAACAACCCCAGTTCTCTGAGCTACTCCTCACAGGATTTGTGCTCCATACTCTTCCTCAGCTCTGTTCCCTTCTCTGGACACACTCCAGCACCTCAGTGTCTTTTCTGAAGTGAGGGGCCCAAAACTGAACACAGCATTCGTGGTGTGGCCTCACTAGTGCTCAGAAAAGGGGGACAATCACTGCCCTAGTCCTGCTGGCCACACTGTTCCTGATGCAGGCCAGGATGCTATCATCCTTCTTGGCCACCTGGGCATACTGCTGGCTCAACCAGTTCCACTCAAAGCTCTCTGTTCAGCCAGGATGGTCTTCTTCCCTGCTGGCTCGTCTTTCAGCAGATGGGATCAGCCTGCTCCTGCTCCTATAAGATTTCCTTCTTGAAGAGTGTGAAGCTTTTCTAGACTCTTTAGTCTTTCAGGACTGCCTCCCAAGGGTCTCTCTCAACCAGGCTCCTAAACAGGCCCTCCAGAATCCCAAGGTAGCAATTTTGTTGACCCCCCTCTTTACTTCTCCAATAATCAAAAACTATAATTTCCTGATCACTATGCCCAAGACGGCCTCCAACCATCACATCATCTAACAGTCCTTCTCTGTTCACACACAACAGGTCCAGCGAGGAACATTCCCTAGTTGGCTCACTCATCAGAACTCATCTTCTACACACTTCAGGAGCCTCTGAGACCGTTTCCTCTCCACTGTATTGTATTTCCAGCAGATATTTGATAGTTTGAATTCCCCCGTGAGAACAAAGGTGCTGATTAATGTCTAAGAAATCATTGCTAGAGATGAGCATTAGACCTGCATATGTCATTATGTAGAAGAATAACCCTTCTGTTCTCATTTATTAGCAAAATACCTATAAGAGCAGGGGGGAAAAGAGGCAGGTGTGAGGATTCCCAGTAGATTCACACTGTGGGAAGACTTGCTTAAAAGTTACTCATGGTATTTTATAAGGTATTTGCAGAGCTTTGCGTGGTCTGGAGTATTTTCTATGTGTAGTGTTTGTTTGAATTTATTTTACAGATGATGTGTTTCCATCTGAATTTCTTCAGTGACTATGCCTGATTAAGCAATTTCGTCCCTTTCTCCGTCACACTCTGCACAACCTCAGAATCAGTGTTTGCAGAGCTATTTTCTAAAGTGAGGAGCTGGTCTAGCTGAAGACAAAACAATTTTCTCTTCCTAGCTAGATACATTCCTCATTCCAGTTCAAATTACTGTTCCTTAACCAGCATTGCACTGAGGGATGTGCAAACACAGGAATGTGCTATGCAGGCAGAAACAGCTCAAACCATCCTGCTGCTCAGCCTGAGACTGTGAATGCAAAGCATAGCCATAGGGTGAATAAGGGTGATGTGATTGAAAGCTGTTGCTTTGCCCCTTTTTCCCCTGCTCATAGCCATTTATTACCTCCAGTTCCCATGCACTGGCACTGTGGTTCAGCGGAGTGAGTGATAAGTGGGTTCAGGAAGATGGAGACCAGCTGAAAAAGAAATGGATTTTTTCAATTAGATTAGCTTCCTAATTCAGCTTCACTGGGTGGTTACACACATCAGTGTAGTTTCATGACAGAACACATTAAAAACTTAGGGTTAGATTTTAACTCTTATGCAATTTCACTCTCAAAACCTGTGTCCGTGTTGGCTTCTCTCTCTCTTTCTTGTGTGAACAAGGCTACAAAACAATAACCTCCAAGCAGCAGGATTTATGCAGTGTTGAACCTGGAGTTAATTTTGTATAATATGTTCTAAAAGTCCCTAGAGTAAAGGAATTTTGCCTTATTCAACAGATGAAGTAATCTTGATTTTAGGCAAAAATAAGAGGATGTTAAAGATAATACAGTAATATAAATGTTGTCTATGCAGGCCTTTTCCACAGGAATAAGAAAAATGCATAGAGATTTAGAAATACAAAAGGAAAGACTTCCTTTCCCATAAAGGCTACCTATTAAATCCAGTTCCTATCAGATAGACAAGATGACTAGTCTCAGCAACACTTTGTTTTGATGTATTTTTACAGTTAAGGAGCTGCACTTGTGATGGTGGCCATATATCCTGCAGTTCGGGGTTTGCTTTCTTTTTCATACTGAATGAGTACAAAATGGCTGGACTTGCACATAATCTTTAGTCAAGGACCCAAGGAGTTACTGTGTTATGATGTCAGAAATAGGATATTGCTGATGAAGAACCAAAAATAATCCACCTCATAGACATGGATAGTTATATAGATAGTCAAGAAAATTGCAGCCTGTGGCATTTATTTTTTAAGGAAAATCCCCTGCACTTCCAGTTACTGCAAGGATGAAATTACATGCGTAACACAGATGCTGCCATTGTAGATTTAGTTTATATTGCTCTCATATCTGGCTGTAATATCTAGCTACTTAGCTAGTAAGGAAACACTAGAGGAGAACAAAAGTGAGTTTCTGGGAAAGAATAAAACTATCTCCTGGATTTGTGCTATAGCATTGCTGAAAAGAAACAAGAAATGAGAAGTGACAAAGTTGTGTGTGTGATACTGAGAGTAATTTCCCAGTATCTATTTACACTATTGCAGAAGACGCCTTTAAACAGCAAAAATAACTCTTTCAAAACATTGCTTAATTCAGAGGTCTGTGAAATGGTTAATGGTCAGACTAAAGCTTTTAGGTCTATTTAAACTGTCAGTATAGTAGAAGTCATGTGTTGACTGTAAATGAAAGCCAAGAGTTCTTTCCTTTGTTTTGCCCCTGTTCTCCTGGCTGTCATTTCACTTATTTAAACTTCTGCTTCCTCATGTTTTAAATAGATAAACCTCAGGAAACCCTCCTCTGACCACCTTCTTTATGTTTTGAACTCTTATCAATGATAAGCCATATGTAAGAACACAAATGTATAATAGTAACATGTGGATCTATACTCAATATGTGGCAAATCGATTTGAAAAGCAAAAGATGCTATATCACTGTCTCAGTTTTTACCCTAATAAGTATTTTTTTCTTCTTCTTCTATTTTGTCAGAAGCTAAGCTCATTGTTTTTTCTGACTTTCTTGTGCATCCTTTGAAAGATCTTCTTGGACTTTTACAGGAACTTCCAAGAGTCTAGTGCTTTTTCTGATTGAAAGGTATGCCTTGTACCACAGTCTGTTAGATCCATAATGAGACAAAAAACCCATGCAGGATTTGGACTTCTTTTGCATATTAGATTTGTTTACATTTTCCATATGTTCCTTAAGACACGTTCCACAGGAAATGGACCAGGCTGTGAGGTCATTTAAGTGAAGGTAACTCCACATGTCCTATGGTACCTGCCTTATTTACACTCATGGGAACACATATCTGGTTTAGCAGCTTTTATGGTCCTCCAGTTGCCAAGAAATAGTGCAAAGACATTGTCAGGGCCAGAATCTGCTACTCTAACTCACTGGTAGACCTCACTAGCTATGTCTAAGCCTGCCATGGTATAGATCTGAAGCAAATGCTCTAACTACGTGAAGAATATGCTTTCAGTCATGACAGTGTCTCCCAGTGCAGCGATCTGAAACAAATGTCATAAGCAGAAATCCAGTGTAATACGCAAGCATTTTGTACCAATCACAGTGTTTACTGGCTTGCATAGCTCTTATGTGCTGACTAGAACCACATATAGTAAGAAGGAAAACATTTGCTAATAAGTATATACTTGGTGTGTTCCTCAGTTTTCAATTTCTGAAGTCAATCCAATCTATATTATTATGTTTTGCAGTGTGTCACCACTTTGCAAGCAACTTGCAGAATGTTATCTAAGCAGTACTCCATAAATATAATTTTAGAGATGCACACAAGATAAATATAACATATGCTAAACCAGAATTACCACAGACAATGTGGTAACACATTACATGTGCACATGGGCATGACAACACTGATACATATTTAAATTCAGAATAAATTTCAGTAGGAATACACATTTTCAGAAGGTATCTATGGGTATTGGAAGGCCATGCCCCACATGACTTCTTATAGAATCATAGAATCATAGAATGGTTAGGGTTGGAAGGGACCTTAAAGATCATCTAGTTCCAACCCCCCTGCCATGGGCAGGGACACCTTCCACTAGACCAGGTTGCTCAAAGCCTCATCCAGCCTGGTCTTGAAGACATCCAGGGAGGGGGCATCCACAACATCTCTGGGCAACCTGTTCCAGTGCCTCACCACCCTCTCTCTGAAGAATTTCTTCCTGATATCTAATCTAACCCTCCCTGATGTCAATTTATACCCATTACCCCTTGTCCTATCACTACAGGCTCTTGTAAAAAGTCCTCTCCCAGCAGCCTTGTAGCCCCTTCAGGTACTGGAAAGCTGCAATGAGGTCTCCTCGGAGCCTCCTCTTCTCCAGGCTGAACAAGCCCAGTTCTCGCAGCCTTTCGTCATAGGAGAGGTGCTCCAGCCCTCTGATCATCTTTGTGGCCTCCTCTGGACTCGCTCCAAGTGGTCAATATGCTTCCCTTCCTTCCTCCTCTCCTCCTTTTCTCCCTCTCTCCCTTCCCTCCTAGTGTTTTGTCACAAATGCCAAATGAACCTGAGAAATGTGTTCTATAAGATTTTAACCAATTTGGAAATTGATTCCAGCAAATTCCAATATTGGCTATCACTATTCATTCTGAGGAATGATCAAAGGTTTTTTAACAGTGCAAAGGCAAGTCCTGATCTAAAGGTGTTCTTATGTTCATTGTGAGGAATATGAACATTTGAAACTCATATGACCCTTTGATGTAATTAAAAGCATTTTTTTTCAGAAGTGTTTATTCTTGCCAGATTTGAAAGAGAAATCTGTTTTTTAATCATATTTTTAGAGAAAGATTAGTTGTAAATAAACTGGCATTAAAGAGAAACTATCACTGCATTTGCAATATTTGCAGCTTTAAAATCTAACTTCAGATACTTTCTTTGCTCTCTTTCAAGAATATTCTTGTCTGACTGTGTTCAAGAATCCAGATAATATCGAAATAATTTGAATGACAAGCTGAGAATAACCTTTGATTCGTAAATTGCTCTAATGTCTTGCATCTGGAAAGAGTCACAGAGCAAATACATAACTGTTGTTCCATTTCTGTTAATATATTTGATTTTACAGCCTCCAAGGCAAGTCATAGCAGAAATAAGGTCACTGTAAGTCATCTCTCCTTCGGGGACAAGAAATACATTATGTAGTCTGACAATGCAGTAAACAAAAATACAACAGAAATGGACAGAAATGTCACGCCGTGACCCTCTTTCTCAGTGATCTCAGTCCTGTATCCATGACTCATTTCCAGAGAGAAATTAAAATTGGAGGTACTACTAGAAAATCAAGACCAGTCTGAGAAAAGGGTTCTTGAGGCAGTTCTTTTCTACATGCTGTAGTAGAAGATAAACTCTTGAGTATCATTCATGATAAATATTTTCCTAACTTTTTTTGGAAAGATCGCCAGTGATGGAAAGCTTCTACCACAGTCTTTTTCAGTACCTGGTGCTCATATTATTACATATTATTACTCGTATTAGTAAGTTTTTCCTAGTGTTCAGTCTCAGTCTCATGATTTAAACCCATTATTTGTTTTATTTGTTACAGTAATGTAAAAAAAATAAAAATTATTTCTCTTTTCGAATCAACCATATATGTATTTCAGCAGCATTTTCCTATCTCCTCTCACCGTCATGCAGTTGAAACAATTTTAGTTCTTCAGTCTTTCCTCACCTGCCACATTTTCAGATCAGTTTCTCTGGTCCCTACTGAATTTTCTGCAATTATTTTCTGCAAATAATTTACATGTTTTCTCCAGTATGCAACTCCCAACTGTGCTTTATCTCAAGTCTATATCCTTTTCAACACTTCTTTTTCAGATTGTACCTCTGTTTATAAAATATAAGACATGACGTCTTTTTGTGGAAACATCGGTGTTGACTCCTTATCCTTTTTGGAAGAATTCATATCAGCAAGTTGTTCCCAAATATATAATTCATGTGTCTGAGTCTTCTTTCCTAAAGTGCATTTGTCTCTATTGAATTGCAGTTTATTTTTTCTGCCCATGTTGCCAGTTTGTGAACACCATTTCAGATTCTGACCCACTTGTCTGGAATACTGGTAGTATTGCCTATGTTCAGTTAGTTTTATGTTTGCGAATTCAGTAAGCACTTTCCCCATTTCACTATTCTTTTCAATAAAAAAAATTATGAATGGTGCCATCGCCAAGACAAAATGGTGGTCTGCATTTAGTGAGTCACTGCTGAGACAATGTTGAGTCATCCATTCACTCAGAGGCTGTTATACACCCAGAAAAATTATTCCAGCACACAGTTCTGTCCTCAGCCAGCAGTGACAAGGGGGTGTCTCTGCAATGCAGTTCTTGAGATCGCATAGATCTTCTTCTATGTAGAATGCAAATCCAATTCTTATCTTGCCTCAGGTCCCTATGCTGTCTTTTTATTGCCTTCAGTTTAGTTCCTGTTCCAAACGAAGTCCTGCTCCATATCCCCGTCCTTTTCTTGATGTGCTGTTTCTTTGGCTTCCTCATTTTCATCTTGTTTTCTGCCCATGCTTTTATCCCAGGCTATGAAGTTGTGCAAAAAGAAGCAATTTATTGACCATGTCTCTGACTCCCAAATGTCCCTTTGGGTAGAGGAATATTTTCACATCATCATTTCTGGGTCACAGCAAAGCTTTGTTGTAGAGCATACTCAGGATTAGAACACCTAGGGCCACTGCCCAAGGTCTCACCATCAGGCCTGCAATCTCCATGGCAATACACGTAAGGTAGAAACCTGACTTGTGAAGTCCCAGCAGCGTGATACATACAGGTTTATTAAATGACTAGTTTCTCCAATTTACTTTCAGATCGATGTTTTAAAATATGTTAGGTTAAAGAGAGCATCAAATAATAATTAATAATTATAAATTATTAATTACAATATAAACATTGTAGCACACAAAATTATCATTTTTTGGACATACATATGGCTCTATACACACAGAGACAAATAGATGTGTGTCCACATATGGAGATCTATGAAGAATCATTATTCCACTTATAAAAAATGATTGATTACACTGGAGACTTGTGTTTTCATGAGGAATGATAGATAAATGGAAACCATAAGCACATACTTCCCATGTAGTGTCTAAATTTTGGCTTGAAAGAACCCTCTTTAGGACCCATGGGACTACACATTAGTCTTCTGGTCCATAACATGTGCAGTGACTTGTCAGCAGTGACCTCGCACATACAGTAGGACTGGGATTTAGCCATAAATTTTGTCTACTTTACTGATTAAAAATAATGTCTGCAAATCAAAGACCTTTATCACTATTTTAATTTTCCAAACTGTGATGTGTGGGTGGATATTTAGAGCCAAACCAACAGTGCTCCTGCTTTTAAATTCTTTATAATATGACGTCTATAACAGTAAATCATTCTTTGGCATAACATAGTTTTAAGTTGTGTTTGCTTTCTCGAACCTGATCTACAGGAATGTAGAATTCTCATGTACCTCATGACAATTTAACCTTGTTTAACATGGTAGGATGTTACTCCGTGTCAAAATATAGGTCCAGAACCCTTAATCAGTCAGGGAAGTGACAGAAAACATGTGCCATGGTTTTACAAGCACAGCAGCAAGTACAAATGAAAGTATTTCCATGTTGTAAGGAGAAAACACAGTCACTGGGGTAAGGATGAATATAAATCATAAAGACAGAAAACTTGGAACAGAAGCAGCTGTTCCCCTGCTTGAGTTGCAGGTGGTTGAATGATGCCACAGAAACAGGTGCCTGGACTTGCCTAGATTCTCCATGACATCCCCAAAAGATGGTTAATCTGAACCTCAAGTCGGGGCTCTGCTCTCTCCTCTCTGTCCCTTTCCTTATTTCACTAATATTTTCAGAAACAGCTAGGAAACACACATGATTTCCAGTGGGATTTCAAGTTGTCATCAGTAAGCTTCATATTATAGGGACATTTCTTACAGTTAAAATACCAGCTATTGCAGGCAGTGGGACACTGTCTCACTCTTGCTCAGCTGGATCTACTGCAAACTGTGCATTAACAGGTTATTAGAGTTACGTTGCAAGCATTGGCAGGAACCAGTCTTCTCAGACTTCATAAAGTATGATTCGTATTCCTGCAGACTTTTCATCCCAAGTCTTAGTCTCATAAAACCAGGAAATTATTTTAAATAATTTTGAACATGATACTTTTATGTTATTAAATTAAGAAATTACATTAGTTACCCAAACAGATTTTGGAGAAGAAACCTGAAGTGGAAAAAATTTAATTTTTTCTTTTTTTTCCCCAAATGTTCCCATATATTTTCTTCACATACGCATGAAAAAAATTACATAAAAAAAGTAAAATATCACTTTGCATAGAGAAAGGGAGATGTTTGGGAATGTTCTTTCCTTTTTGGAAATGGGAGGAAAAAAAAAAAGAGTACATGAAAAACCACAATTAAATGCTGCCTTAGTTAGACAAATAAAACACATGATGTTCTGTTCACCAAACCCTTGTCTGCGGTATTTTTTTTTTTTTTAAATGGCACTGTTTAGAAAAGCTTTAACATCTGTTAAATTCATTAAAACAGAACAACTGTTACTCTTGAAACATTTTGCATCTCTTTTACTTGAACATGGAAGCACAGTACTGTTGCTTGTTTCAGCCATAAAATGTTTTCTCAGGTGTGTTGCTCAAGCAACAGTGCAGAAAACCATCACATGGAAAAATTATAGTAGTCATGTCTTGATTTTTTTTAAACCTCAAAATTCCCTTTGAAGGAAATACAGGCATAGCTGGTAGTGGGCATACTATAAAAATGAAATTTGTTGTCAAAAAATAAGTGATTGTCTTAAAATAAAAAGTTCATGGTTACATTTTTCTCTTTTTCATTTCTTTCAATGGAAGCCAATTTTTACCGCAAACTTGTTACTTGTCCAAAGCAGAAAGAAAGGTCTGTATCATGTCTGAAATGTGCTTAAAGTTTCTTACATGCCTGAAAAGCTTTTTCCCTTAAGTAGATATAAACACATATTTCTGAAATAAAGGAACGGAAATCCATTATTTGAAGACACAATTTACTAATATTGTATTTAACATGAAATCCAGCTTATAAGTGAATGAAGGAAATAGTTTTTCCTTTACTATTCAAACTTGACCCTGAAGATATAGTCAGTTAACCACTATTTGTTGTGTTTAGGAGTAAGGATTGTCAGTTCAGCCAAAGCCTGTGGCTTCTTAAAATGAATGCTGGTGACCTAGATCAAATGTAGAGTAGCAGTCAGATCACAGCTGAAAGCAAGGAATCTAATCTCATCAATGCTTACCTGTACCTGAATTCATATTATAGCTTGCCACAGGAAACCTCCAGTGATTTAGTTTATCATAATGGCAATAAGAGTGCTGACATTGGAAAGCTCCAGATTTCAAATTTTGAATTTATTTGTCACTAGCTTTAGTTTATTAATGCCATGATTTCTTGACATACCAGGTTAGTGCAGAATGGAGATATCTAACTATGATACAGATTTGATTTGGGTTTGGTAATTATACAAGGTTGTTGAAGAAAAAAAGAGTTGAATCAGGTAGTTGTGAGTTTGTCCAACTTCAATTAAATACAAAGGTTAATTCAGTGAAGGTCTGAGACTAAGGTTCTGGATTTCAAAACAACAGATCAGGAAGAATGAGTCAATGGTGACACCTGGACTGATAAAGCTAACGTATTTTATTTTAGAGGAGGACTGAGCAAGAAGGAAATCTGGCCAAAAAAACCCTAACTGGACATCTAATCTTGCCAATAAGTATATCAGGAAAAAGGAGAGAATGTACAAGAAATAAAGATACGAAACTTACAGTTTTGAGGTCAGGATGTGAGAACATAAATTGAGAACTGCAAAAAGAGAATTGCCAATTAGACTTCACAAAACTGTTAAAACACAGTTAATTTGGTCACCCTACCATAAAAGTGATTGATCACCTCACACAGTGAAGGTGATAGGTGGTAAAATAATTTAGTCATTATCCCTACATCAGCTGTATATTTGATTTAGTTTTCAACAGGTAAGATAACATTAATTGTGAGGAAAGGATAATGCTGGGGAGAGGTAAAGAGAGTGTGACAGGCATGATGACTGATGGGAATAGGGGCATGGAAGGAGACAGTATTGAAACCTACCACACTCATCTTCCTGGAGAATGTCAGCTCCAGGATTCTCACTTGAAGGTGCATATATTAAATTTCAGTCTGGCTGCAGGCACTTACAGCAGATCTAGGGAGAGAGTGTGTCATGCTAGATTTAAAAATAGTGGTAATGCTTATACTTAAAAAGGGTAAGGAAGTGATCTGGGCAGTTGTATTTGTTCTCACAAGTTATTTGTTCTGAAAAACATGGAAAGATTTAGGAAACAGTTTGAAAGGGAGAATAATTAAAACATGAATGTTAAAGGAAACTGTTGTAAAGAGCAATGCAGATTTACCAGAGTTGCATGTGCCAGACTAATCCGATAACCTTCACCGATATGAGAGCTTGTTTTCCAGGCAAGAAAATATAATAGATATTATCTGGATCTCTTCAACACATTTGATGGAGTGTTACTTGAAAAATTACTAGTTAGCTGGAGATGATGGGGATAAGCACAAGAATTTTGAGGTAGGTGAGGACCTGGCTGAAGACAAGATTACAACACATCATTTTGACTCTGAGGAGATTTCAAGCCTGGTTTCTTACAGTTAGCCTTTGAAATCCTTTCAATATTTCCATTGGCAGACAAACGTTAGAACACGTTGATACGCAGAAGACATATCCCTGATAGAAGAATTCATTAGGAGGATGTTGAAACTGCATCAGCTGGAAACAAACCATGGCTAAAATGAAGGTTCACATGCACAAGAATTTCTCACGTGGGTGCTTGACTGTTATCAGAGTACAGTAGAGGGCTCAAATGTAGAATGAATGTCATGTACTGTGAAGAACTCAGAAGGTCACATCTCATGTCCTGTGCTCAGTTCTCGTTAATGACTTTCAAAGCAAATGAGGTCAAATTATAATGGTTCAGCAAAGGGCTGCTAGTGTCACCACAGTCATGGAGAGCCTGTGCAGGGAGCAGAAGGAAGGAGTTTGGCCTATAGTCTGGGAGAAGGAAGGCAGGAGTGGGACAGCATTGCTTTTCATATAAACTAAGATAGAGAAGGATTATAAGAGTTGAATGAACCATGTCAGTGTAAAAACCACTGGGGATAGTCTGGCTAGGAATAAAGACCCACTGGAGAGCAGCAGCAGGTTATTTTGCCTTCAGAAGAAGGAGATTCTGTGACAGTCTTCTAACACAAATTGGGGGGGACACGAACTGCCTCATTGCAAGGTGGTGCTTTACAGCCTACTGAAAGGCACTGGACACTACTGCATCAATGACACAGGAGGCAGACTTCAGCTGCACCTTAGCATGTTTCCCCTAACCCATCAGTTACAACCCTGTGTTGTGCCTCTCTCCTCTCATCAGAGAAACTCTTTGAGATAAACAATTAGCAGCTTTCTGACGCCAAAACTTCCTGAGATTTCAGTGCAGGTTTACACTGTTCTGCTGTATCCAAGTTCAAATACTGTTTCTGAATTTCTGTAAACTGGAGTCATCCACTAGGGAGAAAATGGATTTTCTAGAATCCTTTCCAGCCATTGTAAACCTTCTGTTGAATCTTTTCCTGAATAATTGTTTTCATCTTTCATTCCTAAAGGTCTTACAAAAGCCAGGTGCTGGAACATGCCTCATAACAATTAAGGAATTATCAGAGCTTTATCCAAGCAGCTGCAGACCTGCACTAAGCTATAAAAATATCTACAAAAATAATGTTCATTTTGAGAGACACATTTTTCAATTTTGAAATAAAATAAAATGAAAGAAAACAATTAAAAATCTAATGCCTTGCAGAAACAAATTGAGATTTGATTTGTGAATGCTCCTTTGTACTCTTACAAGCAGTGCCATTTTTCCAGTCAATGTGAGGAAGCTGGTCTTTTTTGAATACTTAGGAGACTCAGCTTCTGAATAGAAAAGGGTGCTAAAAATAATCACAGGTATTAGAGTGAGATCGAGCAACTTCAATATATTCTTTATAGAACAGTGTTTGAATAATCTTTGAAGTAACAATACAGGGCATTGATCTATTTTAATTTTTTGTAGGGAAGACAGAAACACAAAACATAATACTGCTGTTGAAATCTCACTTTTAACTAACTCAGATGGTACTGAAAATACTGAATGTCAATTCATGTTCACATTTCATCTTCAAAAGTCTGTTCTTCTTTCTCATTGAGATGAAATTATGATTTTTTAAACTTTTTCCCCAAGCCTTGCAGATCTAAGACTTTAATATGGACACCTTCTATGCAATATAATGTCCTGAACTTTCAATCTATGAGGTGTTATGAATATTGGTTTCCTCAGCTCTAAAAATAACTTTACGAAAGTGAAGAAATTTTAACTTCAGCCTATGGAAAAAATGTTCAGTTTTGACCTGTCAACATTATCCAGAAAATGAACCACACCCTTTTTTTTTAATGATCCAGGAATTTCCTCACAATCTCTTCAATAAGCATTGGAGATCTGTAAACTGGCAAATAAACACTGCTGTGGCATGTGGCCACATGTGCCTGTTTCATTCTGCTGTGACAATATTTCCTGGAGGGCTTTTGATCTGGGTCACCTCACAGTTTCCCAGGTAATCCAAACCTTGCGGTTTGAGAGATAGCATGGGTTTTTGTGCAACCTTAACAGCCTGTGTAGCTGTGATTGCACACTGCTGGAGTAGTATAAGCACCATGTTTTGTTGACCATGCTGCGTATGCAACTGTGGAAGTACCAATGTGAAATTTTTACTGCTATATCAGCTGAAAGGCCTTCACACTTATGAAGGAATAAAGTTCCAATTCTTATTTTCTTCAAGCAGGCAGAGTACCTTTTCCTCTGAATTCTGAGAAAAAAAGGAAAAAATAAATAATTTAAATTGGAACCCAAGCACACACATAGTTAGAAAGCCAGACATCTCTGCTGGGTAGAGTTTCTGCATGTTAGAGGATGCACACTAAATAAGTGTAAATTACACTGTCCTGATTGCAATGAAAGTATTCCAAATAACATTAACCCAGGATCTGAATCATTCAAAACATGTCATATATATTTGCAAGAGTACCTTTATAAACTTGAGAAATATTATGTGTTTAATCCCAAATTAAAAAAGTCTTGTTTTGTTTTGTTTTCTTGGGACGTAGATACAGGCAGTTGAGTGATGAGATGTAGATACAGGCAGTTGAGTGATGGGTGTCTGTAGAACGCATTATGGCTCTGGAAAACTCAGGAGAACAATTGCTGGTTTTTAAATGGTATGATATATCCTTTCCTAGTTTTACGTTCTTCTTTTGTATACTTTCTTGATTAATTGCAGTGTGAATGCACATGCATGTATAGACTAAAACAAATGAGTTTTCTCCTTAAGAGTTTTTGATGTCATATAAAGAATTAAATATCTGAAGTAGTCGGTTTTACTGGAAACTTTATTAGCTCATATGTAGCACAGGAACTTTCTAAAGGTCTAAAGGTACAAACTCGTAAACACAACAAACATCTTTTCTCTCACGTTTGACACATCAGTATCAAGTTTTAAAAAAAAAAGGAAAATGAAAATTGCTATATATTTCCCTCTTTTTTGGGGGTCAGAAGCTTACATTTGTCTTTCCTAAGCAACATTTATAAAGGTTTTGAGCCAATTCTCAGTGGGAAAATCTATTTGAGCTTCCTTGGAAGCTATGACACTCTTGTTTCAACTATTTTCTGGGGGCTCTGTGCTGAAGTATCTCTGTCATCTGGTGTTTTGCCGTTGGCTTCAATGAGCGCAGAAGCAATTTATAGCTTCCAGTTCACAGAACAGAGAAGATCTGAAATCCTAATAGGGCAAGGTAGCTGATAGAAAGCTTAATTTAAAACCACAACAGTCTCTCAGTTCCTTTAACATATAGTGAAAGAGCATAAAGTCACTTCTTTCCCTTTTTGCCCATGTCTTGATGTGCTTTTCTGTTTAGTACTAGGCTGAGTGTAAATTTACTCTATGCTTTTCAGACCAGTAAATTCACAAGTTGGGTGCTGCGTTCACCTTCTGCTCCTTCTCTCAGAAAATTGTCTCACATGCTTTGAGGTTTCATGAGCCAATTACACACCAGACTAATGAATGTTTGTTGCATCAAAAGATGCAAGTGACGTAAAAAATGCTGACAGTCATGGCACTGTCTGTGCGAGAAAGAGGATAAATCAATTTAGTTTCAAGATGACATAGTCTGACAACAGTTTACTAAAGGACCAACATCTTGCATAAGGTAAAAACTATTAGGGTCTGTGTCCATCGTGTGAGGTTGGAGTCCAATTCTCACTGTTTGTACAACCCAGGCAGATGGATTAAGAATAATCTGACAAAAAACAAGTTGTTATTTTTAACCTGGGTGGGTTTCCCAGTCTGAGTCACTAAGCAGCTGCATAGACAGTTGCAGCAATACAGGAGCAGCTACGGGGCAGATATGAAGGAATGGAGAGGAAAGGGAGACGCTGGGAGCAATAAAGCAGACACTGCTGCTGAATGGAATTGTTCCTTGGGCTCTGGCCCTTGGGAGGAGAAAGGAATGGCTGCCTGAATGTGCCTGGTGGGCTACCTGCCATCTGACATGTCCTGAGCATGTATTTTTCAACAACTGAATTGAGTAAGTCAATAGTCTCCATTAACTAAACTGAGAGCTTGAACACCTTCTCACAGATAGACACCCTCATAAAAAACCCTATATTTAAGTGGAGGCTGAATTTCATACTTAATCTTTAGAAACCCACACTTGCTTCTATAACCTGAATCTAAAGGTGAAAAATCCTTTGATTTACAGCCCTTCAGTCTTGCTAGTATTAGAGGGCTCGAGTTGTACCCTTTAAAATTTGTATGACAGGGATTAGTATGAGAGTAAAGAAGTCTTGCCAAATACATAGATTTTCTACTTCTGGCCCTAGTTTCTTGATGTATTGTGTGGACACTGGAAAGCTGTCCATTGTATGTATTTCACTGTCATGAAAAAGCAAAAACTCAAACCCTCTAAGAGGAAGCAGATGGACATTCACAGGCAGAGCCATTTCTATATAAAATATAATGAAGGGGGAAGGGACCTGTAAGGATCTTCGAGTTCAACATTTCATCTTTCATCTTCAGCTCTCATCTCTAGAGGTTTTGAGCTCTTCCAGTGACACATTGAATATCCTCCAGCAGAAACCAAATTTTGAGAAAACATGATACTTTGCCATATTGCATTCAGCACTCAGACAGTGAAGGCAGGTTGCTCCATAAGCAGATAGGAGGCTGTGAGGCTTAATTTGTGCCAATGACAATTATTTCATTTAATATCTTGAATAAGGGATAATGGTGACAAGTTGCAACACATGAAGTTCAGATTAGACATAAGAAAAAGCTTTTCATTCCAGAAGGGATGTAGCATCCCTAGTCTTAGAGATTTTCAAGAATTTATACAAATCTCTGACTGACCTGACCTCGTGTTAGCTATAATCCCACATTGATCAGGAGGTCGGGTTGTGTCATGCACAGAGATCTCTTTGAAGCAACATTTCTATGTTCCTGCGTTATGTTACTTCATTTCCAATTGTCTGATTCCTCTGGCAATATCTGAGCATCTTTTTCTGTACCTGCCATAATGAAGTCTTAATAATTTTCTTAAGAAATTGGTGTTACTGTAGTCTATATGAATAAATATGAAATTTTAAAAAACCTGTCTATAAATTCTAGTATACTGAACACTTCACTTGTTTTTAATCTAGCCATGAACATTTGAAATATGATTTGCATACTAAAATATTAGTCCTAATTTATTACTGATGTACTGTTTATTTAAAATCTATGAGGTATTCATCACGTTGAAGACCTTGGTGTTACTGTACTCCATAGGAATTAATATGAAAGTTAAAAACAAATAAATCTGTCCGTAAATTCTAGCACATTGAACCTTCACTGGATGTTTTTTCTCTGCCCATGAGCTTTTGAAATACTATTTGCACATTAAAATATTTATCCTGCTTTATTACTGATGTACTTTGAAATCTACTATGCAAATAGTTCCTTTCATTAAATCAAGAAAATAGAATGTTAAATATGTACAAGAATAGTTGCCAGATGGCCACAGCAATAGTCTGGAGCTACTAAATGGAAAACATTCTTCTTTATGAGTTCAAGGCAAACACAGAACTGTTAGGCACAGCTCTAAGTCAGGTATTTAGCCATAAAATATCTCCAAGCTCCACAAGAGACAGGCAGGAAAGAACCCATTTAATCCTTATGAGCTGAGGCCCATCTGTGGTTGAGAGAAATGTTCCTTCTGCCAGACCCATCCCAAAGGGAAGTC
>NW_010263511.1:0-2093 GCF_000690775.1 Eurypyga helias | reverse complement strand
CCGTATAGAAGGGCACCTGTATACATGGCTTACCGTATTGCAGGGCATCTCTGTACAGGGTGCACCATATAGCAGGACACCTCTATACAGGACTCAGCGTGTACCAGGGCACCTCTGTACAGGGCTCATCGCTTAGCAGGGCATCTCTATAGAGGGCTAACCGTATAGCAGGTCACACCTATACATGACTGAACGTATAAAAGGGCACCTCTATACAGGGCTCACCGTATAGCAGGGCACCTCCATACGGGGCACACTGTATAAAAGGGAACCTCTATACGGTGCTCACAGTAGAGCAGGACACCCCCATGCAGGACTTAACATATAGCAGGGCACCTTTACACAGGGCTCACTGTATAGCAGTACACCTCTATACAGGGCTTACCGTATAGCAGGGCACCTCTATACAGGGTGCACCGTATAGCAGGGCACCTCTATACATAGCTCAGTGTATAGCAGGGCACCTCTGTACAGGGCTCTACGTACAGCAGGGCACCTCTCTACAGGACTTACTGTACAGCAGGAGACCCCTGTTCAGGGCTTACCATATAGCAGGGCACCTCTACACAGGACTTACCGTATAGAAGGACACCCCTATACAGGACTTACTGTATAGCAGGACACCCCTACACAGGGCATACCATATAGCAGGGCACCCCTATACTGGCCTCACCGTATTGCAGCTTACCTCTATAAGGGGCTCACTGTATAGGAGGGCACCTCTACACAGGGCTCACCGTATAGCAGGACACACCTATATGGGACTTACCGTATAGCAGGGCACCTCTATACAGGACATAACGTATAGCAGCACACCTCTATACAAGGCTCACCATATAGGAGGGCACCTCTAAACAGTGCTCACCATATTGCAGGGCAACTCTATACGGTAATTACCGTACAGCAGAGAACCTCTATGCTGGACTTATCCTACAGTAGGGCACCTCTATACGGGGCTTACCTTATAGCATGGCACCTCTATACAGGGCTCACAGTATAGGAGGACACCCCTATACGGGAGTTATCGTATAGCAAGGCACCTCTATATGGGACATACCGTATAGAAGGGCACCTCTATACAGGGCTCACCGTGTAGTAGAGCACCTCTAAACGGGGCTCACCGTATAGCAGGAAATCTCTCTTGAAGACATACCGTATAACAGAGCACCTCTATAAGGGGCTCACTGTATAGCAAGACAACCCTATACGGGACTTACCGTATAGCAGGGCACCTCTATACGGGGTCACCGTATACCAGGGCACCTCTGCACATGACGTACTGTATTCCAGGGCACATTTATACAGGGAGCACCATACAGCAGGGCAATTCTATACAGGGCTCACCGTACAGCAGGACACAACTATACAGGGTTTACTGTATAGCAGGGCACCTCTATACAGGGCTCACCGTATTGCAAGGCACGTCTGTACTGGGCGCATAATATAACAGGGCACATCTATACAGGTCGCATATAGCAGGTCATATCTATACAGGGCTCACCGTATTGCAGGGCACCTCTATACAGGGCTCACCATATAGCAGGGCACCTCTATACGGGGCTCACCGTATAGCAGGGCACCACTATACAGAGCTCACCATTTCCAGGGCACCTCTATTCGGGGCTCATCGTATAGAAGGGCACCTCTATACGGGGCTCAAAGTATAGCAGGGCACCACTATACGGGGCTCATCGTATAGCAGGGCACCTATATAAAGGGGTCACCATATAGCAGGACACATTTATAAAGGTCTCACCGTATCCGGGACACCTCAATGCAGGGATAACTGTACAGAAGGACACCTCTATACAGGGCTCACCGTATTGCAGGGAACCTCTATACACAACGCACCATATAGCAGGGCACCTCTATACAAGGCTCAGCTTATAGCAGGGCACATGTGTACAGGGCTCACGGTATAGCAGGGCACCCCTATACAGGACTTACCGTATAGAAGGGCACCTCTATACAGGGCTCACGGTATAGCAGGACACCCCTATATGGGAGTTACCGTATGGCAGTGCACCTCCATACGGGACATAGCGTATAGCAGGGCACCTCTATATAAGGCTCCCCGTATAGCAGGGCACCTC
>NW_010263510.1:917-23531 GCF_000690775.1 Eurypyga helias | reverse complement strand
TCCAACCTAAACCATTCTGTGATTTATGATGCTGTTAAGAAGAATTGCACCACTTTTGCAAAAGGTCAGGAGGACACTCGAGGCTTGTTCCCAAATCCCTGCTGACACAGAGAAATTTCATTGTGTGTTGAAGCCCAAGATGTCATGTGAGGCAGCGTGTATAGTTTATGAACATGGACTTCCCTCATACACATCTGTCACACATCTGAGGGGTGACAAACAGACATACAAGGATAGCAAAGGCTCTAACTATTGAATCTCACATAAGGTTAAGAAGAAAACAAATTTGGACTCATCCCATTGGACTCAGGCTGCCAAGCAACTTGGGTTTGAAGAGTAAAAACACTTGTGCAAGCAATGGAAGCAAGAACTGAGTCTGACTTCAGAGCTTACCAAGAGGGAAATAAACAGGAGAAAAGGAAAGTAAAGTTTCTTTCTATCTCACGAGGGAAAAGAGGCAAGAAGTTGATGATGTGCTATTGCCAGGAATAATGAACTCTAGAACACCTAATAAAAGTGTTCAGGGAGTCCTGTGATCTCAAACAGAAAGAGGCTGTAGAGAGATATCATTCTTTTCACACACATCCCACAGAAAAATCACGAAGAAAAAGAAGGGAAGCATACTTGCGCCGCAGAGCAAAACACTCCAGGGCTCTGCATTCAATTTGGAAGACAGAATGGCTTGCCAAACAGGGGCGGGATCATTCGTAGGACACAGGAATAAACTTTCTTCAACAGAAGACATTTTTAAGAGGAACTGTTCTGCATGCTGCAGCGGCAGCCGGACAGCCCAGAAGGAGGAATGAAGGACGATAGCCATTAGCGGAGAACCAAGTAGGGTGACTTGAGGTGGGGCTTTGTGGGATGGAGCGAGATGGAGCATGAACGTAAATTCCGATAGAGAAAGTCAGAGACCAGGATATCCAGCTTACAAAGGTCTAGCAAAGGACTGTCGGAGCCATTTCCTGGTAAAGCAGCCCTGAAGAGCTGGGTAACTACTGAGGAGGATGCCAACAGCAGAACTTGAGCAGACACGAAGACCCTTTACGTGCTGCCCTGAAGATGACTAACAGCTAATTCACCGGCATGCGTGGAACAAGAAAGCAATCCAGTTCCAGGTGAACAGCACTAAACAGCAGTTACACGGCGGAGCGAATGGAGCCGCAGGCTTGTGCTGGGGGGGAAGGAACGGCGGGGGCAGCACCAGGGAGGAAAGACAGGCTGGTCCCCTGCAGTTCAGAGCATCATGAAGAAAACACGCGGGATGCAGCCAAAGTAAACAGGAGACAGGTCTCCGAGGCTGCGGCAGTGGAGGAGGAAGACGCGGTTGTGCTTGGGAAAGCCATGTCCAGCAGGCTGCAGGGAGCCATGCCATGCAAACAGCCTCGCAGAGCCAGACTCCGGCCACATCTCCAGCATCTGCACATCTCAGAGGGAGCTTCCAGGCAACCCAACAGAGCTTCACGCTGTGCGAAAACAACAGTAAAACCAGTCATTTTCTGGAACAGGGCAAAATTCATCAAGTGCCGTAAGAGGCAGGTGAGAGAGCAGCTGTACATACAAGCCCAGATTTTATTTGAAGGAATTTTACAGCAATCTCAGTAGCTGAAAGAGCTGACATCACGATGCAGAGACAGCACTCAAATCTGAGGGAAGCCAGAGTGTTTATCTGCTGGTCAAACACACAGGAAGGAGAAAATAGACCTGCAAAGGGCACCGTGGCTGACAGGAGGACAAGTCTGTGAAGCTTTAAAAAAAACCAGCCCAAGGAAAAACCTGTTGGTTTGGATGGAGCCTGTTCATCCTCTAGCAACTCAAGGCAATGGCATATGGTAACAAGCCAAACGTCAGCGAAACCTGAGTCAGAGAAGGCAGGTATTAAGTCAAAAAAACCCCGGTTGAGGCAAAACAAAAGATAACGTGAGTGGCAGGAGAGAAAAACTCAGCCCAGATGGCACAAAAGGAAGAAGTTAGAAGACACACGGTCAGCTGAGGCTCCATAGAGGAGAGCCACAGGCGGGCCCACAGAACAGCCCCACTCAGCGAGTGTATCCACCTGATGGGAGCAACACCCACCGAGCAAAACCGGACAGCCCACACGGGACTGGCTCAGCTGCCGGTGCTCCAGACAGAGGATGAGGAACCAAAACAAGTCATTTTCGACCCACTTCAAAAAAAATCACTTTAAAACTCAGTTAAAGCAAGTGCATCTCCTCCTTGGCTCATAAGTTCCTGGGAGTGAAAATAGTGTCAAATGCAAAATGGACTATGTTTAATTCTATATAAAGGATGCTATTTTACATAGAAAATATGTCAAGAAAAATATGAGGGGGGAGAGAAACAGAGCATATTGTCTAACAACTTCCACCTCTAGCAGGCAGACACCTAGTGTTTCTGGAAATACGTTTAATTGCATCTAATGCATTAAAAAGGACTCAAACTTGTTGCATATCATGGTGCCTCAACTATAGATGAGAAGCCTCACCAGTTTCCAGCTCTTCAGCAGAAAACAGCTACAACACAGCTAAACTGGCTTGTGTTCATTCCTTCCGACCTCACAGGGAGAATAAATACATTGAACATCAAGAGGAGCCCAGGTATTACTCTAAGCAGAGTCTATATAATTACTAAAAATAGATGCTATGGAAAATCCCTGTGCTTTAAGCTATTGCAGCTTTGGGCCCAATTCCAGAGGCTGTCACAACTGACAATGTGCACGTTTGTTCAGCAGCAACGCAGGCCACATCTAGCTGATTGGGGACTTCTTAATGTATGTTTTACTAATGAATTTTATGCTAGCTGTGCCAAATCAGCTAGTTTATTTGGGCACACTCAGGCAAATTGTAGATCGGCTTGGAGCAGAAAGAAAATTGTTTGACTTTCCAGCACCGTGGAATAAAGGGGTTGTGTTCTCTGAGTCGCAGAGCATATCTGGCACACTGAACAAGGGTCTTGAAGGCTTTGAGGAGGGTCTACCACAGCACAAATAGAGATTCTTGCATTTTGGAATGGATTTTAGGGGCAGGGGAAGAAAATATTTTCCCCCTTATTATATTTCCTATATAATCTGTGGGGAAAGAAAACATATAATTGCTGCAGCCTGGCATTAGGCAAACCAGGGTAGCTCATTGCTCATCATCCCTGCATAAGAGATGAGGAAATCCAGCGGTACCCATGTGAGCGAGGACCAGTAGAGCAGCTATCTGCATTTACAGCTTTCCTCCATTCCCTCTTTAGGGCTCTAAGCGCTTAGTCAAGAGAGAAAATACAAGTATTAATAGGTTGGGAGAGGAGTCAGCATTTCCACATAAAAACTTGTTTCGTAGGCACAGTGTAAGCAGGGAAGAAAATCTCATTTCATACAATTTGTCACTCTCCTTTGCTTAAGTCTTAGTTTTCCACGTTTTTCACCCTCTGTGCTTCTCCATCCCTCTCCCCCCGTCCCTTCTCACAATTCCCAGATTGTGCTTTAAACAACAATACCGCAGCTGAAAGGCCATTATGCAGATTCATGAATACATAATTCAAAATCAAGCTACCACAACAGTTGCTCTTAACTTTTTTAACCCTATTGTCGGCCGAGTGGCGACGTTCAGCTGCGACAGCCGACGAGAGAAATATGACACACGCAGGTTTTCCCACAGCCTTTCGCCCCTTCTCCACGCTAATCTCATTGAGAGCATTTATGCCCAGAGCACAATGCGGGGATCCCTGCCGCGGTCCGGGGACTGGCCACAGCTCAGCCGTCCCGTGCCAGGGGGATCCCTCGTTGTAGCTTGGATCTGGGTTTTGGGGGGATAGGATAAACCTCTTTGCCATGATCCAAGTCTGGCCGTAGCTTGGATTAGCTTGGATGTGAGAATCATTCATTTATCGCACGATTGCCCAGGCACTCCAGTAAGCAAAACTGCACTACTGCCAAAATTTTTGCTGTAAAACAAAACACCAAAAAACCTATTGAATTTACATCCCAGTGCTCATACTGGTTTGTTTCCACCTGTTTGCTTCCTGCTGCCTTTTTAGGCTGGTTTTAGAGAACACCAAGAAACAAGACTTTATGGCCAGCAGCTCCTGACAGGAGCTATGGTGTCCATACACCTTCAAGCTCTTCCCATCGAAAGGGTAAATTGGTGTATTTTGTCTGCCAGTGACATGCAACCCAGGTAGACCGACCCACGGCACGCTGGCACTTGGAATCCGGCTCGGCACAATACGCTGCCCTGTCAACTTGCCCAACAGCCCAAGTGCAAGCCTAGTTATCTGTAAAAGAGACCCTTTAATATGGCCCCCAAAAAGACTATTTCTGATTAGTGTCAGATCAATTTAGGATTTCCCAGACAGCTCCGTTCTCCACCAAAGAGCGAAGAACACTCATCCCAAAGGTAACTTTGGCATTTGAACTAAGCCACAGTAACTACGCACCTTTTTGCCTGTTTCTAGATGAGCGTAGCCAAACCAAGTACAGCGACTCCTCGGTGTCCTGCAAAGAACCCACACAGGAGAATGAGATAACCAACTCCTCAGCGAGTGGATTAACAGGTTGTGAAAAGCCCATCTCTAAAATTCAGCACAAGCATTTCTAATGGTCTATAGACAAGTGAATGATGGGCTGATTTTTATTAAGTTTCACACAAAGGTGAATTAGTCTTTCGCTATGGCAACAGCAATAAAAGGATATAGAATGGGTCCGAAAGGTCCTGGCTGGCTGGGGAAATTGGTTGACATTCTGCAAGCCCATTCAACCAGGAAAGGGTTTCATTACGTGCACTTCCCGCAGGTTGATGGGTTCCATCATATGTTCCCCCCCAAGCCAGGGATGGGTCAAGAAGAGAGCAGGAAAAAGAGAGCTCATCCAGACCCCTAAAATGGGGTTTTAAAAGGAAACCATCCTGCTAAAAGGAAGGAGAAGGACATGGTTAATGGCTACATGCTGGGGGAAAAAAAAAAAACAAGGAAAGACAAACACCAGGTGAAAGTCAGCTTGAGGCTTCCCACTAGCTCAGACGATGATGTAGTTCTGCTCCATCAGCTGATTCAGCAACCTGCATACCCAGAGCTACACGGCACCGGGCGTGGGGGCTGGCTGCAGCGCAACAACAGGAGTTACGCTTATGCCAAGCGAAAAGCCACGCGCAGCACTGGGTTCTTACAGCTCCTGTGGCTGGCTTCTCAGTAGATGGGCTACAGGGTGCCTTTCCCAGTGATCACTGTCATCTTCTATAGATCCCAACACCCAGAGACCTGGTTAACGACACAAAAAAAATACCCAGAAGGAAGAGCATCCTTATTTACACACAGGGAAAAAACCACAAGAGACAGTGTTTAGGCTGCTGAATGTTATGTTGCTGGGTCAAGTTCCTGTTCTGTGCTTTTCTCTTCACTGGACAACCTTGCACCTGTGTGGCAAAATGGTCTTTCTTCATTTTGAGTTCAAAAATGCCATTAATTTGCCATAAGAACAGGAGTCTCGAAGCCTTGCATGAACCCATCAAGCACTTTAGCCATCCTCCACAGAGCTTGATCCCAGCTGTTCTTCCCCACTGACCCTGGCGTGGGTTAGCCACATAATCCCATGTTCCTCATCTGCTCCTACAGTCCTCACAGGGATCTAATTTCAGTTTTCGTTCCATCATAGAACTGGAGAATAATTTTGGTGGGAAGGGAAGACATTTGGAGGTGAGTTGGTCCAGCTCCCCGTTAACCGATCATTTCCATTCCGCTTTTTTTTTTAATTTGTAAAAATTCTCTTGTAGTCTGTCCTTGAGCTTCACCTCATCTGTCATTTCCTCAACAGAGCAACTGCTTGGTGGACTTTCACCCTCCCGTAGTTATCATAGTAGTTCTTTGCACTCATCATCCCTTGTCTGAAGATGCCAGTGTTCCTGGTGGGGCTGGAAAATACCATCCCTTCTTTTATGGGAGAAAGAATTGTGCCTTCAAAAGGTTAAGTGGCTCAACACGTTCCTCTTGTCAGTGACATGTCCCTCACGTTAGTGACATGCCCAGCCGGCCGCACCGCAGAGACGGAGCATCACGGCAGCTCTGGCTCTGAGGAGATTTCGCAGTGAAAGGGACCGCAAACCACTCCGTCAGAGCAAAAATCAGCAGTGAGGAGTGACTAAAGCAGGGGAAGAAACTGCCAGGAGTGTTTGAGGTCACAGCCTGAGGGCCCTCATCAATAAAAATAAATGGTAATCTTCCCCCAAGGAAACATTCTGTACCTTTTTATCTCATTTCTTCCGGAGCTGATAGAAGCAGAGGGGAAAGACATTGACTTTCTGTTACTTTTTATTTACTCAAATGCACTGTGTACTGACTGTCTTAGCTCCAACTGCTCTGTTGTCTTACCTTGCCTGAAATTCTTCCAGACAGTTTGATGAATGAATTGTGAAGTGGTCCAGCATCACTTGCTCTTTCTACAGCACCATCAATACAAAATGGTCTTAGAGAACAGATCCCCCAAATACCAGGGGAAAAAACCTTTCAGGATAGCAGCTGCACACTGCATATGTGCTCTGTTTATGGAAAGAGTAAACATGAAAGACAGACACATTTGGTTTTAATTCACTTTGACTGACCCAAGGAGTCCTCCCCAGAGATAATACTCAGGTCAGCCCATAAATTTTCAAATAAGTGTGCATGATTTTTGCTGTACGTCCTCTATTTACAAAGCCAGGAAGCTGTGTGGGGAAGGATTTCTGAGCAGACACCCAGTAAAGGCACCGACACAAAACCGGTGGTATGTTTTTGGACCGTTTCACCAGAGACCAGCCACCACGCCAGCTCACGCCATGGCACGGACTGACAGTCCCTATAAACCCTGCTCCTGTAGACAGAAGTACCTCACGATACCAGAGGCAAAGGGTCAGAGGCTCAGACATGACACGTTGAATAATATCTCACCCTGCAAAGAGCCTCACTGAAGCCAACAGATGAAATCATGGGCTCAGATACCATTCAACGCAGCTATCGCAATTTGATCCGTGATTACAGCTTCTGGGAAAATGTTCCCACTTCTTCCCTCCATCCAATTTTTAGACAAGTTGAAGGGATTTTGTCATAGAAGAGAAAATTTTGCTTTTATCTTAGTTCTTTATAGCATCATAAATCTGGAAAACCCTGAAGCAGGTGCCAAAACATGGTCCCTATAATTACAATCAAAACGTCGTAACGTTTTAAGTCCTCTATAGCAAATCACAATGTTGGACTATTCAGCGGTGTCCTGGCTCTCGTGGAGTCCACCTCATCAAAACATTCCTCCTGGGCTTCGCCTTAAGCATCTGTTTATGTGGTCTGCTGAGCCCAAGCTGTGCAGTGCAACCGTTCCCGAGGAGAAGCGTCCTTCGCCAAGGGCGCTGCCCTAACCCGCCACGGCCAGCGGTACCGCTGTACGGCATTTCAACGTCCAGTGCTTTGGACCAGGCTTAGGTTTTAGTTTTTGCCTTCACTGATGCAGAGAATGACAATTTTGACTTCTCATTAAGGCAATGGTATATGATAGAAATTACACAATATAAAGGACGCAAATACCGGATGCCTCCCATCATGCAACTAGAGAATTCCTGATTTCCTGCCACCACCCTGGTTTCACCGCACTGACAGCCCAGCATTTTGTCTTTGCTGCATTTGAGGCTCCTTTGCTTTTTTGACTGCCTTTTTGTTGACAATTCTGACAGTCACAGTGTCATTTAAAAAGCTGTTTAAGTGGTACCCAATTCAAGTCTCTTACATTGATTTGAAATTTGAAAACCCTGAAATCACTTTCAACAAAGACATAGCTGGAAGCACAGAACAGCCCTGATGTACACCAATTTATCTTAATTCCCCAAACTCAAGCCAACCGCTCTCAGTAATACTCCACCGAGGAGGTGATATTGATGAAACTCAGCCAAATACAAGAGGAAAATCCCTTTTTTCAATTAGATGTTTTTAACATCTCCAAAACAGAGTTCCATCATGCGACAACATCTTGAATTAATTGAGCTACGGGCAATCCACGTTCTTTGTGTGTGCTATGAAATGTAGGAAACACAGATGCTGTCTGTTTAAACTGTCAAACAAGTTCCCTGATGGTAGCTATCATGTCTGCTGCGGACTTGTTGGCTTAACAAATGTTGTGAATGCAAAGTTGGAACATGTGCGCAAAGTATTCCAAGCTATAAACATCAGAATCATTGGTGAAGGTTTGTGAAAGGCTGAGAGAGTTGGGCTTGTTCAGCCTGGAGAAGAGAAGGCTCCGGGGAGACCTTATTGCAGCCTTCCAGTACCTGAAGGGGCTACAAGGAAGCTGGGGGGGACTTTTCACAAGGGCCTGTAGTGACAGGACAAGGGGTAACGGGGTTAAACTGAAAGTGGGGAGGTTTAGATTAGATGTCAGGAAGAAGTCCTTCCCAGAGAGGGTGGGGAGGCACTGGGACAGGTTCCCAGAGAAGCTGTGGATGCTCCATCCCTGGAAGTGTCCAAGGCCAGGCTGGATGAGGCTTGGAGCAACCTGGTCTAGTGGAAGGTGTCCCTGCCCATGGCAGGGGGGTTGGAACTGGATGGTCTTTAAGGTCCCTTCCAACCCAAACCATTCCATGATTCTATGATTCCCATCACCATGAGAAGAGCTGTAACTGCTCCGGTTGTTTTGCTGAGGGGTTTCAGGAAGGGTCTCTCACTTCAAATATGACCACACTTACTGCGAAAAGCCTCAACACCGGAGAGCCTTAAAACTGCTGGCAACTAAGCAAGTCGGTGGCACCTGGAAAGCCTTCCATTTTTCTTGTTTCACGTTAACAAAAGCAATACTGCAGGTAATTTATGGCCTTGCTTATTAGTACAATCCCTGAAAAACAGGAGGATTAACTCAGCAAGAACACCGACAAATCTCAGATACTGCATCTAACGGCCAGATGCCATCTTTCCACAAACGTTCCTATAGGAAAAATCGTTGAGAAGTATGACAAGTCTGAGACCTTTAGAGACCAAACACACCAAAGTTGCTGTTGCAGGTGTGAAGCAGGGAAAAGGCACAAGGCCATGTGTGACAACTTTCACAAAAGGGATTATTTCAGAGCCATCACAAGATGCACAGTTATTCTGAAACAACTAAAACAAACCACTGAGCTTACAAATTCGTGTTACACCCTAACTTTAACCTTTTAAGGATGAGTGTTTACAGCTTTGCTGTAGCACACAGTTATTTCTTGATTCAGATGATTTTTTTCTCCAGTAAAAACAAGTTGCACAGACAGTTATGTGTTGCATTTGGAGGACTACCGGAAGGTTCAGGAGATTGTAATCCCAATTTTACTTTCTATAAAATACTCTAATGAACAATGGTATAGAGAGGATTAAGAAGGCTTCCGGATGTTGGCTGGAACTGGGAGCTGAGAAACCTCTTCCTTCTTATGTCAGAATCAAACTTATTAAATATCCAACTGTTGCGACACATCGCTAGCAACTGCAGGACTTCTAATGGGAACAGACCACTGACTTTTGAGAACATCACATCATTTCAGCTCGATGCAGAGTAAGAAGTAGTGATTACACTCCTTGGAGGCTGTTCAGAAGAGAGCTCAGGCTTGCTGAAGGCCAGATACCAGTATATTTGATTTCCCTGACCTTAATTTTGCTAAAAGCAGGGTCACTTCGGAAGGCCTCAACAACTATGTAAGCGTAGGAAACCAGTGTGCACTCAGCTGTCTCGGTTTCAGAGCAGTTTACCTGCCCACAGTCACACTGGGATGCTCTGAGATTATCAAAGCGCTTTCACGTACCAGCAAATTGAAAAACAAGGTGCCCACGGGGAGAGTCATGACATTGTAGAGCTGTAGCTCCAAGGCATTCTGGATCAATGTACATCGTGCTTTTCCTAGGACTTAATGAAACAATTACAGCCCTCCCGTTGATTGCCTTTGTTTTCTACCATGGATCAATAGATTATCAACTGTAGATGTCAACGCGTTCGTGCTTTCCTAGGAGGTCACTCTGCAAGGTAATAACAAAGAACACGCATCGCTTGACTAAATATGCTTTTGAATTCCTAGCCATGGACAAATGGGTCAATTTCTGAATTGAAAGATGCTCCTATGTGCAAAAGAACAACTGAGGACACAGAAAACCCATCCCAACCCAAAGGAGATGTGGGTGGAAAATCAGCTGTAGAAACCTATCCAAATCTTTAGACATAGAAAGTATATTCCTCCTTGTAAGTGGGAGGTATATATTGACAACTTCACTCCTTTGGGGAGAGTGGATTTCTGTTAGGACAGTTCTGCATTTATGGGAATGTCCACTTTCAATTCAAGTCTTATTTTTCAATTTCAGTGCTTTGCTTTGTCCTATTACAGAAAAAATAATTATTATTTTACAATACAAGGAAATAAAGGAAAATATCGATTTAATATATTAAAAGCAGACCAAAAAGAAGATACATAAGCTCTAATTTCATTACAGCGGACTGGGATTCCTAGAACACCTCCATCCTGTTAAACAGGCCCATGAACACAGGAGGTTTTAGAGGATCGCCCCCCGAAGCAGGCATTGATTTGGAGAGAATGACATCAGTTATGAGGTGGGAGGTTTCGCGTGTCAGAAGCTGAGCCGGTCGGTGTAACACTGAAGATGACACAGCACATGAGTCAAGGTGCAGCATTAGCCCAGTGGCTTTGCTGCCGGGTCCCACCTGGGGTCGCTTCCTTTCACCCACGCAAATGCCCTTCCCATCCCCACCGAACACAAACTGCTGAGGATTTCTGTCAGACTGCTGCCATGTTTATTTTCACTGGGAAGGCAGCGTCTCACGTATCCCCTAATTACGACTTGGCAAGAATGTGCTAATTTATTCCTGGCTGAAACGTGCTGACAGGCTCCAACTGAAAGAAGGAGGAGGCAGAAATGCTGCTGGCTGGCTCACAACACCATGGAACCACATTTCACCTAAGAATGACAATGCCTCTCCATGACAGTATTTGTAAGGGACAGAGGGAACAAGCTGTATGAGTTACCATCAAGGATACAAGCTCTCAAGGATGCTAACGTAACAAGAACAGTATAAAAATACAATATACAATAATATTATAGAATATTTAGCGTAATAATATAGAACCATAGAATTTATAGAATTGTTCTGGTTGGAGAAGACCTTTAAGATCATCGTGTCCAACCGCTAACCCAGCACTGCCAAGTCCACCCTAAACCATGTCCCTAAGCACCACATGCACATGTCTCTTAAATCCCTCCAGGGATGGAGACTCCACCACCTCCCTGGGCAGCCCATTCAAGTCCTTGACAACCCAGTATTATACAGTACCCAGGAAATCAAATGTGCTGATTTGCAAGGTCAGCAAGCCCTCTCTCCCTCTCCCTCCAGAAGACCAGGGTGAGCCTTAAACCACCACCATCCCTGGAGAAGAGACACAATAATTGGAGTAGGACGTTCCTCTGAACAGCAGCTCCTCCAAGCTTTCAACCTGTTCCTGGAAAGTGGTTATTCACTCCCTTTACTGAAGCCAGCTTAGAAAGGAGTATTTACAAGACATCTGGAATTTTATGGACTGCAAAAATTTCAGGGATGAGGATAAACCCAACTTGAGGACATATGCAGCAGCTGTCGCAGCAAAGCCTCTTCCAGGTTTCTGGGCACTGAAATACTGTAGTTGTATGGAAAATAACAACTTAAAATCAGGAAATTTGTTTTTTCAACTCATCTGTCTTTGACCACTTTGATCTTGAGCAATAGAGATTAATATATTCAACAAACAAATGGGCAAGCAAGAAAAGTGTTGCAGTCTCCTGACCTCTAAGTTGACTGTTAGAAATGTTATTGAGGCTGAAAACAAAAGAGGTGTAAGGAGAAAGCAGAAAAATAACGCACTTATTAAGTTTTTTCAGCTTTCACAATGGATGCCCCGGAAACCTTGCCAACGACATCTATTGACAATGACGAGATTTTATTTTGGGGCAGCTGCCAACTGAGTAGTGATTTTTTTTAAATAAAATTTTGTCTTTGACTTAAAAATCCCTTGGCTTCTGAGAAGAGAGGACCGTAGCAAGAGAAAGGACGAGGTGATAGTAACCGAAAGTACAACCGCTGAGTTAATTGTCGCTGAGCACACCACACACCTCTCTTGCACACCTTGCCATGTTCGGAGAAGGCATTTTTCTTGAGCCTGAGTTAATTGTCGCTGAGCACACCGCACACCTCTCTTGCACCAGAAGGTGCAAGCACACCTTGCTATGTTAGGAGAAGGCATTTTTCTTGAGAAGCATTGATTTAGTCATTACAATCCCACTGAGAAATGCAGAACAGCTGTCAGATTGCATGCAATAAACAGCATATTAGACACTATTAATGCTCCTACAGCATAGTTTGACAGGAGTTGATCAGTAAGACTGCAACATGGAAAGGAAAAACAAGAATTACTTACTTCAGAATAGTATCAAAAGCATCATGAGATGGGTACGTGCCAGCTGGCACGTCCTTAGGTGTTCTACAGATCCTCCTTTCAGTCATGTGCTAGTAGCATAACTTATCTAATAAATCTAGTGTTTTAAAATCTAGAATATTTGTCTTGAAATACCTTTTAATGCTGATTTTTAACAACTAATAAAGCACAGAACCTTGTCAAACCCACCTGACAACAATTTTTTCTGCTATACGATTAAAAGCAGAGTAAAAACTTAAACTTGGAATAAGATGTTAATAAGAGACCCACAGAAAATTTGGATACTCAGACATTAGTGCGAGGATGAAGTTCACAAGCTGGAACATGCCCTCTTGTGGCTGCGGGTTCAGAGCGTTTAAGGAGAGGAAAATTATGTGTCCTGCTATAGTAAAGGGCTTGTTCTTCACCGTGTTTTGTTGTACTGTGGTAGATAAACAGAAAATACGGATCTGTGTTAAACAGAAAACTCGGTTAGGATTATTGAAAATTTTTTGTTGTACTGTGGTAGATAAACATAAAATACAGATATGTGTTAAACAGAAAACTCAGGATTACTGAAAATCATTATTTTGAAAAAGCAACTGTAAAACACTGAAATAATTATTCCTTTGATTCCTGGAGCCGCTGCCACACTAAACAAGTGGACCAATGGGGGAACACTTAAGAAAGCTCAATAAAATATCTTTAAAAACCTGGCTATTTGGAAAGGTAACTGGGATTGGTTAGTTTAGAAAAAAAACTAGTGGGTTGACTTGGCAACAGTCTCTGAAAAAGTCTAGAGCTGTTGCAAAAAGGAACCTCAGCGGTTGCTCTTCATACCCAAGCAGGAGAAAACAAACCAGCTTCACTTGCAACCAAAAGTATGAAAATTAGATACCAGGTATTAAAAGATTTCAGTAACAAGGATTCTATTCCCTGCAGAAACTCACTCTACGGAGGTTATTGAACTGCCTGTGTTAGAGATTAATGCAAACGGGGAGGTTTACCCCCTGAGGGATGGTGGATATGCTCTCGCTCTGCTTCAGCCTGGACACGAGAAGACTGGAGGAGCAGCAAACAGTTTCTGAAAGTCCCATCCAGCCTACACTTTTCTGCTCCTACGTAGGCATCCAGCGAGAATTTCAGCAGAATCCACCCAATTTCATTCCTTCACTCGAGCTTTTTGCCATAAATGCAGTACACCGACTGTTGCATGTGGGTTTTTACATACTCTAACAATGCTCCATTGATTCTCCCTGGACAATGACAATCAGATGTCACAGACAAAGGGAAATGAATGAAATCTGACACATTTATTTTAAAGCTTGCAGGAGACTAAACTGTAAATAAATCCTGCTTTTTTCTGCAGCACAAAGGTTGCAGACTGACTGTCCCTGTGGACTCTGCTCTCTTCTCGCTTCTTAACAGACTTCCTAACACTTTCTTTTGTCCTGATAGCAATCTCTCAGCAGGACTTTTGGCAGACACATGTATAATGTGTCAAAACCAAAGTGGAAATAACTGATGGGAAGCGCAAGAATCTGATGGGAATAGTTATAATAAGGAAATGAATAAACATCAAAACAGTAAGACATAACCATGAAGAGATACAGCCAGAAAGCTTTTGAGATGCTGGTTGTCTAAGATGATCAGTAAGAGCCACTGTTTTCAGAGTTAAGGTTGTTTTGTAGTAATACAGACAGCGTTAACTATGCTGTACTTGGGTTTATGTGTTCGTTTTATCTATTTGCATTCCTATTTAATACTGTTAGAAAACAAAGCCCTCACAAGCTGAGCTTGAAATGTGCTATAAAACGCATATAGTAGATTAATTTACAGACAACTGTTTTATTTAGGACTCCACTAACCACAGCCAGCACCTGGATACTATGTTTAGTATGAGCTACTATTGTGTATCTGTTTCTGTAAAAGCATTTTGGCCTATACAACATATTTTAACACCCTCCATTACCTTTGTACTTAAGCAGTTCTATTCATAAAGCGTCCTGTTTATTAAGTGTTTCTATGCTTGGCGACACAGTCCCTGTGATTTTCAAAAAAACTCACATAAAATGAGCTTATTATAATCAACCTAGCTGGAACATGCATTTTGTTAGCTGCTACGGTTAACACCATGTATAAATTGTGTTATTTATACAATTTGTTTTCCACAGTGCATTTTTATTTCCCCAGTAAGACTAATATCTGTCTTATAACTAAAGGCAACTCACACAGCTGCTTACCTGTTAATGCTCCTCCGAGCAGCAGCCTCCTCCAGTTCCTCTCTCCGTTGCGCAGGGGCATCGCCAACCCGTCCTGGGCATTTTCTCCGTAGCACCTTCCTCTGCAGGCCAAGGAACACAGCTCACCACCATGGCCTCCGAAGGACAGCCACGGAGCCACGGCCTGGAAAGTCTCCATCATTTTGACTACCTTAAGAAAACAAATCATTCAGCGAGCAGAATAATCTGGCTTTTCTTATGCTTGGTACAAGAGAGCACAATTAAGAGGCTCTAAAAGTGAAGTTTTATAAAGATAGTATGTTATGTGGCTACAATGCTCTTGGAAACAATGATTTCCCTGAAATGTCATGATTTCTGCCCTAAATATTGTCCATCTACACCCTTCCAAATGCAGACTGGACCTGTAGCGGGACTGGGACAGAACAAACAAGAAGAACCGTTAAAGCTTGGAGGAGATGGTGGAGATGGAAATGCTGATGAGGAAACCACATGATACGTATCTGAAGGATTGTCTGGGATTACCAGAACAAGAGGGAATTCCAAAATACAGGGCTGATCAAGCTGGTGGCCTCAGAATTATTTCCTGGCAAATATATTAATTGATAGATTCATATAGAGTCCACAGGAACAATGAAACAATGAAAAACATGAATGTCCCCAGGAAGTACGATTTGAAGGACACAGCCTTGAGCCCTCTACCATTGCAACCCTCAGCCCACCAAAATTTCGAGCCATGGTGGCACTGGGCTTTGACAAAAGCCTCATTCAGGAGCCCCAAATTACCTGGAATCCTGCTCCCCTCAGCAGGAAAATGAATCAGTGTCTGGTTATCTTTGTGCACGTAGTCCAGATTTCCATGCTGCCTGTTTGGCTGCTTACTTCAGAGGAGGTTTTTTGCCAACCAACCAGAAAGGGTTAAAGGCTAACTAAAATAGCTAGTCCTAATTGCTCTCCATTTCTGAAAAGCTTATCTCTTTATTTTATTCTATTCTACTCACAAGAGAGTTATGAATTCTGTTTCAAAGCATAACCTCTTCATTAATCTGCTAGCTAGAACTAAAATTTGGTTGTAACATAGGGGTATAGCCCTTGAACCGATAGGGATCCCTTCTAATCCCTGCTACTCTTTGACTTTCCTAATTTTGCTTTTCACTGGACACTTGGTCAACCTCCAAGACAATTAATTTCTACAAAATAGGAGCAACCTGGTCTAGTGGAAGGTGTCCCTGCCCATGGCAGGGGGGTTGGAACTAGATGATCTTTAAGGTCCCTTCCAACCCAAACTATTCTATGATTCTACGAAAGTAAGACAGAAGTCACACTCAGATCTATTAATTATTTATAATAATTCACAGAGACTAGAAATAACTTTATTTTCCATACTTACAAATCAAACAGGCCTGCTGAAAAGCAATTACAAACTCAACATGCATGTTCTTTCGCATTTGCTGAAAAGTGTTGATGTTGGAAATGAGTAGGCTCCCCATTTATTTTCAATTAAGTCTGGTGTTTTTTAGCACTGGTCACAGCTCTGCATTTTCTTGCCCCCATTTTATGCTCATTTATCAATGGACGATAGAACAAGGCAACCTTAGTTTAGGGATCAACTCTCACAAAATACACTAAACCCTTATAAAATATTCTGTACTAAATTAAATATCTCTAAATTCAGTAACTCTCAATGACAACATCTTATTCAATAAAATTATAGTAGTGGTGAATTTTCAGCTCGACTGAAGTCGATGGCAAAGCTTACAGAACTTCATCCTCAGACTCTATTCCCCTTCTAAAATAAGGATAGAGCTATCAGTCCTGAAACATCTTCATTAACTACCTTTTAAAATAACACTAAAGAATCCCCACTTTGACTTATTTCTTTAGAGATAGATATAGATATCTGAGTTCAGTAGCGCCAGAAGCCCAGCGTGCATGGTGCTGCCATTCCAGTGGAGGTCAGAAAGTGAAAGCACCGTTTCAGGATTCACAGGAAATGGTCATTACCGTTTAGTGGTCACACTAACAACAACTCAAGCTGTACCCCATTTTTTGGTTTTATCTCACTTTTCTTTAACTGCAGTCCTTAAAAGCTCCCCAAGAGAAACAGAGCATGGGATAAATGTCTAACGCATACCTAGAAGGCATATCAGTAACAGACAGAGGGCACAACACGATGGAGCTCATCGAGAGCTCTCAGTGCTCCCATTAAGTCTGCTCCCTTGCAATTTAACAGAAACTTCAACTTCTCCAGGAGCACAGTGAGACCATTACAAAGTTATTTTGATAATCTTTCTGATTTTGAAAGTCACACTGGAATTCCTCTGTGCCTGTTTAACTGATTTTATATCATATAAAAAGGTTTTTTTGTTTATTTTGGTTTTAAGCCATATGGGCATCACTGCTTTTCAACACCTCGTGCAGACAGAAAATGTTACGTTATTTGACATTTCACTGAGTGGCAAGGGTATTTTCTCCACAGAAAGGAACTCTTTACAATAATGTTCATAAACAGCATTTAGTGGTTCTCCTGTGGCAACAGGTTTAGATAATACAGGGACAGAGTAGATTGTGCAGTACACCAAAACTTCTCTGTGCGAGGCAACACGAGCAGATATAATGCTGACAGAAATAATCCATTTTGTTGCAGACTGGCTGTAGATCAATACAACACATCCCAATTAATAAAACGTATCATTACATTTTTAAGTTACTGTCGAAGATGTACTCAATAACATTAATATTGCAATGACCAAACAGATCCGGAGTTTAATTTGCAATGCACTTGAATCCCAAAATTCCTACGTCTGTTCCGCATAAAAGTCCATTATTAATAATATTGGACAAGTGTTTAAAATTAAATCAAGGCCATGAATACTAGGAGTGGTAACCCTCAGAGTGTGAAATGGAATTTGGTTCTTTTCTGGGGAAAAACACTTACACACATACTCTTGAATAAGAATCTATCTTCAGAGCTTACAGGGAACTTCAAGTTGATTCAAGGCAAATACTAGCTCCTGTTACCCAAGAAGATAGGAAATTACAAATGCATTGGTATTGTTATGACGTAATCCATTACCAAATTATACAAGTATTACTTCCCAAAATTCCTATAATTTGTATGACCCAAAAGGGCTACAGGCTACTAGTGACAACGCTCATGTATCAGATAATAAAGTGCCTTGATAAAGCATGACAATTCCTCTGTTTCCAACAGAAGTATTTACTAAATGATATTAAAGACGTTAACCTGTGAGCTGCTGCACCATAAACAAAACAGTCAGTAAAAACGCAGGAATATGATATTTAAGTATTCCTGTACGATCCTGCAGAAAAAAAAAAAATTTGCAACAAAACCCAGCAGTGGTACCTCATGTCTGGTTTTCAGCATAGTTCCAAAATGTGCACTGAAGAGCTGCAGGATAAATCTCCCAAGCTCTATTTCCTCTATCTCACATTAGTGATGTGCATTAAAATATCCACTCTTTTTAAGCAACAGGTAAGGCTTATACCAAAAAAACACTCTGCCACTTGGCTGCATATCTTTGGTATAGTTATAGTGCAACTATTCTGTCTCATCTCTGAAGGGGAAAGTTTTCCAAACCACTGCATCCCCTGCCACTGAGAATCTACTATGAAATCCTACAGTCGCTAGGACCTCAGACACTACCCTACTACTTTAAAGAACTGAAGAATGCACAGTGAAAATAATTTCTTCCTGTTTTTAGACAGGCTACTGAAATAAAGTTAAGCCATGCCAGATTTCACATTAGAAAGTAGGAGCACGTTTCAGTTCTCGTGCAAGAGTTCTGGAGCGTACAAATGCGAGCATAAACTTCATGGCAATTTTAAACAACAGATATCCAAGGTGTTATTTGGAAACATCTGTAATTTAATTATTGTTAATCTAGATTTAGTAAACCTTTGTCTCTACAAAAAAAGACACCTGTTTTTCGTTTTACTTCGATACTCAGAATTATTCAAGATGCACAGAAAGGCTGGAACTACTTAATTAAAATATACTGCAAGCATGTTTTTCTAAACTTATATTGCTAAAGTCTTGCTGTATTGTAAGTTTTATGGGAGTTGGCCTTCAAACACAGTACCATGTATTCACACAAGCCTAGATATATACCTGCATGCCACACTGCTATTGGAGCAGGCATACCAACACACAGCTATATTACATATCATCCAGTGGCAGTGCAATAAAATGTAGCGCCATCCAAATGCCATTGCGTGGTTTTTCAACTTCGGAACAACAACATTCTTTCTGAACAGGTCTGTCCAACCAAACTTGCGTACTGCTGAACACTGGCTTCGTCGCTCGGCCCCTTCCTTCTTTTCTTATACACGCTGTAAGGCATCACGGTTCTCTTGTGGAGCACTCTCACTCTGCCCAGCTCCTTAACATGCCCTTCGTCAACTGCAAAGAGAAGCAGAGAAGACAAAACTTAGTTATGTATTATTGTCCACATGATCTTAGTTTATGCAACTAACTTCAATACGCGTAATGAAAACTATATGAAGTAATGAAATTAATCTGCAGATGAAAGCAGAGCTGATCTACAGATCTGTCTTCTTGAATCGTGGTGGAAAACAAAACCTAGTTTGCAAAGTAACTGTATTTGTGATGTGTGAAAAAATAAATAATGCATCACACATTTGTAATGGTGATATATAGCATTTCTGAAAATACCTCTACTGCTGTATTTTAAAATTCACGTTCATTGAATGCTCACTGGAGCCCACTGCCAGAAGTGAAACTCTGTCTGGGAAATACTTTCAGACACAACCAACTAGAAGAGACTTCCTGTTATTGCCATATTGCACTTTACTATTACGCCACTTGCACAACCCACCGGCACAGAGCACTCCCAGTCCCCAGTTCCAAAACGTGTATTAAAAGACACAAGAACCCTCCACACTGTTTGCCTTAGGTAAGCACCAGGCAGTCAACTACCTTCCCAGAGAAAACTCCCTGGCCCTCCAGCCCTGTTTTTTTCCTCATTTATACTGGTTTCTGGGTTTCTCCAGCATAATGAAGTTACACACTTGCCTTTACTTCAAGTCTGATCCCCAAGCAGTAACTGTGTGGGCACGACATAATTCCTCAAGCATTCAGAGATACTCACAGCATAGGTGAATCTTATTAACCTCACCTACAGACCCCTCATGTATATAATTCTCATTAAATTAAGTCACAAGACCATTGTTGAACAAGTTAAAACTCCCTTATTTTTATGAATCCAATTAATGCCACTATCGAATAGTAAATTTATATAGCAGCTGCGTGTCTGAAAAATTTGCTCTACAGTGCTAGAAAACTCTTTCAAGAAAGTTAAATCTTTAAAGAAAAGAGTACCTAAACTTTTTCAGGTAAAGAAAGTAAACTCTTCAAAGAAAGTGAGAGAACGTGCCACACACCTGAGGCCACTGCAGGAGAAATTAGTAAAATTATTATACAATACCAGTAAAAGAAACCTCGGAGTTTTCTGAACTTCAGGTTTAAAAAGCCACGAATCTAAGAGTCAACTTAAAACCAGAAGCCAAAATGTAAGTTTGAGAATAGAACCATATAAATTCAAAGAGTAACAGAAATGCCTACGAGGAGGTCAGCATTTGGGGACATGAACTATGCAAAGACTCGGTCTTTTTTTTGGACATTACTCTGGCTGAAGGGACAGCACAGATAAGTATAACTGCTTGGCTTTAGGTATCAAATTACTAAGATATTTTACATGTCCATGTATCTGTTTCATTTAGGTTAGAACACTGTAGGCTCCCTTCACAGGATCTGAAGGGTGGTACACACTCTACATCGTTACAACACCCGCCATGAACCTTTCTGCTGATCATCAGTTGACTCAAAAATCAAACAAACTGCTGTGGAAAATCAGATAACTTGAATATCTACTTTACAGACAAAAATAGGTTTTGTTTATAAGAAAATAAGCAGAGATAGAAATTTTTCAGCACGTTTCACAAGTGGCAATAGATCCAAAGCGCGGAGGATCTGACACCAGCTCCGGGAAGCAAACTGGTCACCACCAAGTCATGTCTTGATTTGTTTTGCATACCTGAAGCTCACCAGACTCGCCACAGGTATGCTAAACCACTTGTCTGGGAGAGCCTGAGGAAATCTCTACGACAAGTCTCTGCTCAAACACAGCCCTTGCTATGGAAATGCGCCACAGTCCCCTTTGGGCCTTCTGTATGCTTCAATAAAGATGAGGGAGGTCATTAAATGCTTTTCTTTGCAAGACATTCTTAAGAACCTGCCACTATTCGTCCCCAGAAATGGCTTACACGCATTTTTCTGCTGATTGCCTGAATTCGGTACGTGAAAATTAATGACGCCTGCTTTGCAAAGTTCAGAATGACTTCATTACTTTTATCTGTGTTTTGATTCCTCCCATGAAAGCACGACGTATTTCTTAACTAGGGAAACATGGTTCGAAAGAAGAAAATCTGAATAGCACTTACTATGATTGCATTCTCCACTAATTATCGTTGGCAAATGCTTTAGGTAAACACCCAAGTCAAAAACGCTTTATGGCTTTCTCTCCCTCTTTGGAATCCATTAGGTTTTTGATGTGTGGCCAACACCTTTCTGATATCCCAATAGGCTGTTTCGACTACCAGCTCTACTGCCCCTTCTATTACATCCTGCTCCGTTCTCAAAGTTCACCAAGGAAAAAGATGCAAGTTTAGCTTCTGGAGGTGACACAAGCGTAAAGTTATTTTAACTTCTTAAATCAGAAAGTTTGTATTTACTGCACCTCTAGGCTGACTGTACGTCTGTGACCCGAAATGGATTTACGCCAAGCCTAGCCTTCGCGGTCTCATGCCAAAAGCACTTTCAAAGCTGTTCACTACTCACTGTAGATACTCACTGCTTTCAAATAATACTGAAGCCTGATACTCTGGATGAGTTCATCTTTTGGCTTGTAGTGTTCCTGGCCCCGGATTCAATTTCTTACAGTAACTAAAGCTACTGTACCTTCAAATTTCACTATAGCTTTACTGGCTCAGCTGAACTCTGTTCTTGGTGCTCAGCACTTACACCCTTACTCCACTTTTACTCATTACATCAGACGCAGTCGGTGTATTATCCTTCTGGCTCATGCTAGCTTTAGCTCTGCAGCTATATGAAATGGTTACAACAAGGGTTCTAGCAAATTTGTTAAGTGCTGCAGTCAAGCATTTTCTGGGGAGAAGTAAGGCTTGCCAAACCGTGCTGTAGACCAGTCCTTTCTGGGACTGTCGCACGGGTTTGTAACGCAACCCTTGGGCAGGAGAAGGCTCTCCCAGAGCGACTGAGAAAATACCAGTATCTTGAAAAATATCACTGTAATACGAATACTTCAGACATGTTTTAAGCTTAACAGACGGTAAGTTCTGTGCATAAACTACATATAGAAAGACTTGTTAATGAGTTTATCATCAGGAAAAGTTTAAGGCCTTGTTTGGTCTTACAAGCTTACTGATTTATGTTTGATTAAGGTTGATTCTAGATTCTTCAAATAAGGTTTGAAAGGTGGAAAAATAGTACTCCAAATGTCTACAAAGATTACCAGGTTTAGTGAACATTTTTCCATTGATTCCACTAAAACAAAACCTTCAATGATAAAAATAACCTTCAAAAAAAGTACTTAAATAAATATAATTTAAACTCCACCTGAAAAAGAAACCTTTTACTGACATGTTAAGTATCCATAAAATGATCTCGGGTACATAGTTACGCTTTTAGAGTGGGCAAATAGGAACTTGTGTCATCACAATAACAAATCTGTCAGCCACATTTCAACTGTTACTGCTCTGAAGGCAATACCTATTAATTCAGGAAAAGTACCCCCTTTATTCATGATTTAAACCTAAAAGGAATGAATTTAAGAGAATTTAAAGGAAAATAAAAGCAGATTGGGCTCCAGCATTGTTTAAAAAAGAAATCATTCTCCCAAAAA
>NW_010263510.1:0-887 GCF_000690775.1 Eurypyga helias | reverse complement strand
CTGCTGAGTGGCCCAAGATAAAATATTTTTATGTTTTATATAACATATTTTACATAAATGCACCTTTGTCACAACATATTTTATATGTTACGTAACATGACATATATATACATATATATAATGCATATATATTAAAAATATGTAACATTTTATGGTTTTAAACAATTTTTTACAATTTTACATTCTAACCTGACACCTCTGGAACCACTTCATCTTTATCATTTTTAATGGCTGGATTTGGTGGAAGCAGTTTTTCCAAAGACTGTTATCACAATAGTTACTAGTTACAATAGTACTATAAGGGGGTACAGTACTGCTAACGTCCATTTGAATTCTTGGGATTTTGCCTTTGCATCTGTGAAAATTACTTTTTCATGGAGCTGTTAATTAACTGTAGTCTACAGAAGAGACACTGTCACTTCACATGTAAAACATATAAGGTTAAACCCTGTAATTCAGTTGCATGTATCAATAGTTTTGACGGTACATACATAAAAACCTGAAATTCAGAAAAATCAGTTCTGTAGACTGAAAGCACCTGTCATTTTAGGAAATTGCACAACTGCGGGCGCCAACTGTTTTTCTTCACAAGAATATCATCCTATAATTCTATGAAATGCACTTCATACATGGAGGATTTCTTTCCTCAAAAAAACCAACCCCAAAGCATATTAAATACTTTGTTAAGTAAAAAAAAAAAAAAAGGCACAAAGAAGAAGTGATCTAAGACCCTCTATGCAATGGTCTGTCTTGGCAGATGTCAGGCAGTTACTGGTTGGTTATTGGTTGGATTTCTTGGACCAGCTATACACAGATATTCACCTTCATCAACAGCCCAGTCGACGCTGCAGAGAGACAGTGAGTAACAGCAGTACAATCACAGAATC
>NW_010263509.1:3421-9105 GCF_000690775.1 Eurypyga helias | reverse complement strand
TTAGACGTGCCCGGTGGGACAGTGTAGACAGGCTGAGAGGAGAAGGGCTTGTTGAGATGGTGTAAAAAGCCCCCCATCCTCCGAGGTTTTTGTTGTTAGTGTTTATTTAGCTATTCTGCTCGGGAACTGCCAAGGCTTGTTGCAGCCCTTGGCTGGGTCTCGGAAGGGGGAGGCCGAGGAAATGATGCCGAGGGAGAGGGAGGGCTGCAGCGAGCTTCTGGGGCTTAAACCTGGCTGCGCGGGGGAGGCAGCGACCTCCAGCTGTTGTGGGCTAGTCCGGACAAACAGTCACGTCTTCCGGTCCCTTCCCTTCCAGCGCTAAGTTCTGCCACGCAGCCGACATCCAAGCCATGGAAAAGCAAATATTGCACACGCATCCCATCCCATCCCCTGCGGAGAGCTGAGCCAGCAGCGCGGCTGGGTGCTCCTGGGCGATGCGCGGCCGCCCCTGGTCGCCGGTGCCTGAAGCATCCCAGGAACGCGGTGGCCGTGCGGGCAGGGTAGCACGCGGCGCGGTGCCGGATGCTAGGCTGTGGCTGAGCTCTAGACCTGAGAACAAAAGGTTTAGTGGCCCTCGTGACGCTGTCATGGGGACCCAGGGTAGGCCCTGCCCTGTTACAATGACATGTTCCAGGTCCTTAAAGCTCATGGGATAAAGGTTCTCCCGCCAAGGAAACGAGCTGCTTCAGGAAGCAACTGAGTCACTCAGCTTTGCCCAGATATTTTTATTCCGTATATTCACGAGTAACTTTTTCCTTCTACCACGTGGATTCGGTCACACAGGGCTCCAACACAAATGTTACAGACCTAAACCATCGCAGGGACACAGCTGGAGTTGCAGGAGCTCAGCTCCATCACCTGAGGCTGGAGAAGGGGTGAGGGGGGAGCAGAAGCCACCGGCAGCGCAGACCCCACGCTCTTTCATCCGATGCTCTTTTTGGGCTGCGTTCCTGAAGAATTGGCCTTTCTGGCTCTGCTGCCCTTCCTGCACCCTGTGCTGGCAGCCGGGACCCCGGGGGTCTTCCCGGGGAGGCACGGCCGAGCAGAGCCTCCGGCAGCAGGTCCAAGGTGGAGCATCTCAGCCCCTTCCCAGCATGTTTACTTGGCTGGGAGCAGCGTGGGAGGAGCAGATAAATCCCTCTGCCAAGGCCCAGGGAAGACTTCCCGGCAAACCGCTCCCGTTGGAGGCCGGGATGGCCTCCGATCCTGCCCTTAGCGCACCGAGTCACAAGGACCATCCCTCCCTTTTGTCCGAGCACCCCCTCCCTAGCTGGGTCTAATTAACAGACGCTAAGTCTCGCGGCTAATGTTGGTCAGGAATTTATTTGAAATACCTCTACATTAGAAAAACTAGATATTTTTCTTCGACTCACTCTAAAATATCAAAACTTAGAAACTTTCCTTTGCTGCATGGAGGTTGTTCATGTGCAGGGTGTAAAACGCCCATGGCTCAGGGATGTAGATCACGCCAGGGTACTTCTTCCTGAGAATTTTGTCATTCCACAGCCAAACCACCCAAACAGCGATGAGGACCAGCGTTATGATGAAGGAGTAGAAGAGAAAGAGCCCATTGCTGTCCAGGACGAGTCCTTTGCGTTTCTGGTGCATCACTAAAGCCATCATGGCAAAGAACGTGAAAATGTAGAGGATGAAAATCTGACCCTCTGTCACGAGATACCTAGAAAGCAAAAAACACCCGTGAGTGCCCCCGGGGAGAGCAGCCCCCAGCGCTTCCAGCCTTTCCCTGGGTGAACCATCACCCCCTCTTCCCGGCTCTGCATCCAGGCCAAGCTGTGCCGCTTTCTCCTGCCAGCTTTGAAGCCGAGAGGTGTTTTCACGTTCCCCCTTCAACACCCGAGCTGTGGGCTCCGTTATGAGAACACAGGGAAGAAACACGTGCCTGGTACGGGATCTGAAGGGTGCTGGGCTGTTTGTGAGCCGGATGCTTCGGAACCAAAGCCACACTCTGGCTCCGCCCCACAGGTATGGTCCTCATTCAGCCCAAAAATCCACTGCTGTCTGGCAGTGGCCAGTCCTCAACGGGCGTTAGCAAGGGGAAGAAGGAATCGCGCTCCTGGCTCTTAGATCGCTAGCCCACGCGCGCCGATACATCCAAGGGAAGCACAGTGGGGTAACTGGGAACTGAGCAAATCATCCTGATGATTTTGAGTATCACAAATTAACTGTATAAAACCACCCTCAGCAGGAGGCACAGCCACGGGCAGGAGAGAGCATCGTCTCTGAAGAGGAAAGAAGTTGTTGGCTGCCATCAGGGAAACGGTTTGGGAAGAAGAGGTGAATGAAAACGGGAGGTAACTCTGACCTCTCTGGAAAGGCTATGGGGACGCGCAGGGCGAGCCGAGGCGGCAGCGTCCCAGCGTCACGCACGTGGCCCGGGCTCTGCGTCAAACCCCTCGACAACCGGTGAGGGCATCCCCGCTGCCACCAGCAACCCGAGTCCAGGCGGATGCGCTGGGGGACCACCCCAAAATCGTCGGGGAACTGTCTAATGGGGGCTGGAAGCTGGAGCGCCAGTGCTAAACGTGCCTGAGAGCGCGGCTGAAGAAACGCCCCGGGCAGGGACCGATGAGCGACCCTGATGTCCTCCCAACTTGCAGAGGGTAAAGCGGCTGTGAATTTCAACCAGATTTGATTTTCCAGACCTGCAGAGCAGCAGCTGCAGCGTGTTCTGCCCTGGGGGATGGAGAGGGCTGCCTGAGGTGCTCCCCCCCTCCATCCCTCACCCACCCCGAGCGGACAGGAGCCCCTTACCAGTAGTAAAGGCTGCTGGGCCCTGTCAGAAGCAAGGCAGCCACGGGCATCCTGCTCTCCTCTTCAACAGGGGTGAAGCAGCCGGTGAAATATATAAAGAGTATCAGGAAAAAAGGGATGTACCTGCAAACAGGAACAGCACACCGATGGGTGGTAGGGCCCTGGGAAGTGTTTAAACCCCACCCAAACCACGTAGGTAATTCCTACGTAGGTAATTCCTACATAGGTAATTCCTACATAGGTAATTCCTACATAGAATCCCCACCCTGACCCCCAAATTCCTGCGGTGGGAGGCAGAGGCCACCCAGCCGGCTGCGGCCACGGGTGCAGGGGCGGGTGAAGCAGCGGGTGAGTGGGGTGCAGGGTGAGGTCTGCGGGTACCGCAGCGCTTTCAGGGCATCACCTCCCTGCCAGCATCACAGCGGGGGCTCAGCGCTGCGCCAGCAGGACAGCCGACGGGCTGGCAGTGCCTGCTGTAGGGCTACCGGACGCTCCGGCTGGAGCGAGTGCTCCCGCAGGTAACGAGACTGGTGGGCTCGTGGGGCTCTCGCAGGACGAGCCCCGGTTTGCTGAGCCAGGCAAACGTGTCGTGGGAGGGCTCTGTTGGACAAGTGACAACTCCCAGGCTCCAAGAGCTGTTTCGGAGCACTGTGCTGCATTAAAAGCTGAACCAGGGGAAAGTAGGATGTGGAGTGGGATTTCAACAACCTAACAGAGCCCTTTTTAATGTAAAAGAACGGGATTTGCTTGCTTCATATCCCTCAAGAACAGCAAATAAACCAGGAGAGCCTGATGAGGGAGAGCTGTCCCTCTGCTCTCAGCAACCGCAGGATTATCTAGCAGCGGATAAAGGGCCAGACTGTCCTTTCTGGGTTCTTCAGAGCAGCCAGACACGGGACATGTCTGCAGCATGTGGTGCTGCTGGGACCTGCAGCAGCCAGCGGGCGCTGCCAGCATTCCCTGCTCCTGGGTCAGCAAGTGCAGCCGCGCTGCAGGAAGCACGGCGTCCAGCTGGAACAAGTGTTTCCAGGGTCAGCTTGGGGCGACAGCGCTGAAATCGGACCCTCATAGAATCACAGACTGGTTTGTGTGGGAAGGGACCTTAAAGATCATCTAGTTCCAACCCCCCTGCCATGGGCAGGGACACCTTCCATAGCCCAGGGTGCTCCAAGCCTCATCCAGCCTGGCCTTGGACACTCCCAGGGATGGGACATCCACAGCTTCTCTGGGCAACCTGTCCCAGTGCTCCCACCCTCTCCATGAAGAACTTCTTCCTGATATCTAATGTAAACCTCACCACTTTCAATTTAAACCCGTCACCCCTTGTCCTGTCACTACAGGCCCTTGTAAAAAGTCCCCCCCAGCTCCCTTGTAGCCCCTTCAGGTACTGGAAGGTGCTATAAGGTCTCCCCGGAGCTTCCCTTCTCCAGGCTGAACAAGCCCAACTCTCCCAGCCTGTCCCCATGGCAGAGGGGCTCCAGCCCTCGGAGCATCTCCGTGGCCTCCTCTGGACTCGCTGACTGAGGGCCCGGATCACCGTCACGCGTCCGTCACTGCGTGGCACCGCTCTGGCTACAGGAGCAATCCTCCCTTGCTGGAGGGTCACTAAACGGCTGCACAGCCCAGGAGGGGCGTGAGCAAAGGTCTGGAGAGAGCGGGCTGTTTAGGGCTCAATATCCAGAGGGGCAAAAGCGTGGGTGGTGACAGCCAAGGAGTCCGCAGCGCCCTCAGACCTGCGCGGTAACCGGTCTCCTGGGTATCCCCTGGAAGGTGGCCAAGGGGTGAGAACAGAGGAGCCGTTCCTCTGTCCACTACAGCAGTCAAAAAACTGCCATGTCCAGGGAACATCACTCAGAGAGAGGCAAAACTAAGGGGAGGGGGCGATTTTCCAGGGGAGAGCTGCACTGCAAGCACACTGGCTATGAGCACAGTGTCCCCAGCCAGCCCTCATCAGCTGCCTTTTATTTTAAACACATTAAGCGACGATCAGATCAGGTCTGCCCTCCCCTGTATTACATTCTGAGGCCGCTGCATTGACTGCAAATTGCTTACCACATCGAATGACCCAAATACTCATCGTAGTAGTACAGCAGCTCGAAGGAATCAATCTGCAGAGCAACGGAAAGGGATTTAAAAGGGCAGAGGGAACAGGGTGCTATTAAATAAGAACAAGCAATTAGTTGTTTTTTTTTTAAAGTGCTTGTCACAGCCCCTTTACCAGCGTCTCCGGCTTCAGGTTCTTGATGATGGGATTCTCTCTTACAGACAGATGGTGCTGGTAGCCACTGAAAATCAGGCGGTGGTTTACGGAGTCTCCGACCAAGTGGATGCTGGCTCCCATGACAAACATGATGATGCTGACGTAGATCATTGATCTCGGTAAGGTCTTGGGGGACCTTTCGATGAGCTGAAAACACAGAGACGACGTTGAGAAGCGAGGAGGTAGCAGAGGAGACACGTGACAAGTTCAAAAGTCATCTGAATGCGAGCAGGGGCTTGCAGAAAGCTGCAGGTTGTGCTGCCGTAGGGGGTGTGAGCTGCTGCCTGCGACGGCCAGCACGCTGCCAGGGAAAACAGTTGTCCCCAGCGGTTCGACCGCACCCGAACCAACCTCCCCGATGGCAACTGCTTTCCCTGAACACCTCAGACACGTTTCCACCAGCCTACGTGGCTCTTGGGCTTCAGTACACACTCTATCCCTGTTTGCAACAATAAACCCACACCTTTTGCCCGTGTTAAACCTTTCTGCAAAGCAGCACCCTTGTCCTGAGTCAGTGCCCAGACGGAATCACTGATCTGGTACTTCTGCTACCGCACTCAAGGCAATTTCTTCACCAGATGGAGTCAAACCCAATTTAAGAGAAACGAAAAGGCAACTGCTCTCCCTGGTTCGGCTGCTGCGCGGCTCTGCA
>NW_010263509.1:357-3367 GCF_000690775.1 Eurypyga helias | reverse complement strand
AGCCGCCAGCAGCTCTCCAGCCCAGCGCTGGCTCCTAGGAGACACTTGCTCCTTTGTAATTCTCCGCTGGGTGATCCTCAAAGGACCCTTGTTGAACTGTTTGGGGGTTTCTTTCTTTCTTCCGAATGGAAGCGGCCTCACCTCGCTCTGCGTTTGCTTCTGAAGAGGAAGCTGCATGTAAACTCGTACCTAGAAACACCTAATTACCAGCGAAACCGGTTGAGGCAAGCTGCTGAACACCAGCTTTAGTGACGCTGCTGTACCATCCCACGGTCCGCGTGGGTCTGGGTGGAGGCCGGCACGTGAGGCTGGCGGGGAGCCCGGCGTTACTCAGAGCCCGGGCTGAGCTCTGGCAAGCCCGGCTGGAGCTTCCCTCCCAAAAGGAGCTCCCAGCTCAGTGTGCAAAGCCGGGAACAACTCGAAAGGCGTAAATCCCAGCTCAAGGGGTTCAGGCTTTGAGGGGGGGGACACCACGCTGGCCTCAGGAAGCGTGGGTGAGGGGGGATGCATCAGCCCGGCCCGAGGAGCAGCTGGGGCCGCCTTCGCCTCCCGTCTCCCTGCTGCCAAATCAGCTTTGCAGCCCTTCATAAACACTGAAAAGCTCCTTATTTGTATTTAATTTTGAGGCTTAACTTTCCCTTTCTCTGCTGGATGAACGTCAGAGGATTCAGAGAGGACAAGGAGAGCAAAAGGGCCCAGGAAAGCTCTTGCCTGATGGAGAAGGATGGTGGGATGCATCCTTCTGGAAACACGCCCGGAATAACAAACGGATTTTTTCTGTGGATCAACCCTTCACGCTGTGCTGCCAGGGAAGTCCAAGATGGCAAATTTTAACCTGACGGGTACCCAGCCTGCAGAAATCGGCTGTGCCAGACTGTGACAGGTCAGACTGAGCCTCAGAGCTTTCACATCCCCCAGAGAACCGGATCCTGAATATTCCTTTTGGCCACAGCAGCATTTAAAGTCTCCCAGCCAGACTCAGGAGAGAGAGAATCATTTACATCTTAGGACATAATTCAATTTCTAGCTAATGAAGGTTAAAATATATTTATAATTGTTTTCTCATATCTTCTGGCTGCTAAGTATTTAATAGAAGAAGATTTCTATTGATACGACAGTCTTTAACCTCATAAATGGTTTACATGGTGTAGTGGCTGGCAGACGGAGCTGAATTCAAGCTGAAGATACAGTTCTGATGCCGAAGAGCAAGTGTAATTAAGCACTGAGCAATTTAGAAAATCCACTACGGTTCCAGCTATCTCATAAGGTCTTTTACGTCACGGACATGGATCTTGTCTTAAAAACAGGCTTTGGCTCAGCCAGGGTGAAGGGCTCGGACCCCTTCCGCATCCGGAGATTCTGGGGGAAGCGACTGGCTCTGTAAATGCAGGAGATGGAGTTGTGTTAAGAGGGTCACCACCCTGCTCTTTAAAAGATGGTGTCACGGACACTTCCTGGGGTAGCCAACCCCTAACGTACCGTAGGGCCAGCTTGGGAGTGACCAACATCCGCTCAACAGCTTCTAAGAAACTTTCAGCTTTTACAAAACTGTATTTTGCCCTGTTTTTACAGCCAGCAACGTTAAAAAAAGCAAACCCAAGCAACACCTGCACCTCGAGGTTTACCTTTAGCAGAAGAAACGGCGTGATAACGTTGTAAGCCATGTGGAAATAATCCCCAGCACTTGGTTTGTTTAGAGGAAACCACTCCAAAGGTAGGATTATCTGAGGGGTGGGAAAAAGCACATCAGTATGTCCTCACCACCAGCCCATGATTACAGCCCCCTCACTGAAAGACGGGGAGAAACTCCTCGCTTTGGACTCGCGCTCTTTGCCAACTGTCAGCAACGGAGCTGGGCAGCTCTGCTTGCCGTAACGTCCCTAAAAGCACAATCTGGAGGCGGGTGCTGAGTGCACAGCGTGTTTACATCACGGCTGTTGGCTCCTCTGGCTGCCCCATGCCGACACCGTGACGGTGCGTGGCGAGCGAGCGAGGAAGGGGTTGGGGAGTCCTGCAGCAGCGGGATCTCCGTTAACCCTGTCACGTGCCAGCAATAAAGAATTACATCTGAGGGTGATGGCCGCTTCTGCCGTGTGGAGAGCAGAGTCCCAAGCTCCGGAGAAACAGGAAAGGTATAGGGAAGAGCAGTAAGAACCTGTCCGTGTCACTTTTGTTATGAAAACATAAAGCTGTGGGATAGATTTTGTGCAACACGTTTCCCACATACCTTCCCCGTGACTGGAGCAACACGCCTGGTACCAGTTACACCAGCACGTCCCAGCGGTGCTGGTCTCAAGGGCAGCTCTTCAACGTCATCCCTTAGGTGTAGAAAACAGGGGACCACCACACCACAGCCCACCCTCCACCCTCAATACGTTGACGGCAAGCAAAGCCGCGGGCCTGCCTCCAACACACTCACCATCGCAATGGGACGCCCGAAGTCCAGCACCCAGTTCTGCAGAGTGAAGTAGAACCACAGGTCAAAATGAAACGGGGAGGTCTTGAAGGTCTCCTCGCCCTTGACTGCCCCATGCCTGGAGATGACAAAAGGGACACTGTCAGCCTTCACCATGTAACAGGTTTTGGAAGAGGCAGGGCGCAGGCTCCAGGTTTGCATCGCCACCCAAAACCTGTGCTTCCCTGGCTGCCGGCATGCCTCCAGGCTTTGGGATCCATGGGTGAGAAACAAAGTCCAGAGGCCAAAGAGAGGGGGAAGCAGTACAGAAAGGCAAAGTGTTACTAGAACCTGGCCCATCCCTGTAAGAAGGCTCTTCCTGGCTGAGAAGGGAGCACAGAAGCAGGATGAAAAGCTGAAGTGCTGAATTAAGTGCAACTATTTTTAACTTTTGCATGACGAGGCAAAATTCAACTCCCACGGCACTTCTGCGGAACGCCAAAAAGGCACTGATGCCTGGTGGTACTCCAGCACGGGGATGCTCTGCCCGCACCATCACCTTCATCTCCCACGCTGACGATCATCCGCCTCTGCGGAGCAAGGCCTGATCCCAGC
>NW_010263509.1:0-307 GCF_000690775.1 Eurypyga helias | reverse complement strand
TCCAGCCCCGCCGGACCTTCACCTCCCGCGGGGCCGAGACTGGATCGGCTGCGAGTTTGCAACTACCTGAGCCCCCGGCCCAAACCCGATGGATGGATGAAGGGGAGGGCGATGTCCTGGACAAGTCGGGGTGCCCTGGGCGAGGTGGGGCGGCTGCAGCTCCCTGGAAGAGGCAGCTGGGGTACCCAGGTGAGCCCTGGATGAGGCTGGGTGCTCTGGCTGAGCGGGGACCCCCACACGGGGCTGGGGGACCCCGACCCCCCGGGGTAGCCTGGACACCCGCAGCATCCTGGGTGGGGGTGGTACC
>NW_010263508.1:0-22681 GCF_000690775.1 Eurypyga helias | reverse complement strand
GGGCGGAGGGAGCGGTCTTTCGTTCTCTCAGCCCCGGCGCGCCCGAGCCTGCCTTCGCTTCGCCTAGGTGTCTCAGGGCGACGGGGAGGGCAGCGGGAGCATGATCAGCCCCTGTCCCTCAGCAGAACTGTTGCGTGCTGGAGCGGTGGCCAAATTCCTCCCTTTCCACGCAGTCCTCCAGCATTGCCCTGAGCGCGAGCGCTGAGCGTGTCCATCACTGGGAGCGGCAGAGCACCTGGTTGGCCTGGGGTGCTCGCTGAAATGACATTATTCCTCTTTTCACACTGACAACCTGTATTTTGCTCTGTGCAACAACACAGGGTGGTAAAGCTCCTTGTTTTGCAGTGAATATTACAAAATGAAAGTTGTTGCTTCTAGAAAGGAAACGTTCCTGAGCGTGTTAGTAATTGGTGACTGTGTACTGAAGAAGCAGAAAGCAGCCACCTATGTTTCCTCAAAAAAAGCTTCACTTTCATTTAAATGGGGAAAACTTGTCCAAGAACAATAGAGATCAATGGGGCAGTCTGACCATAAGCAGAGAGCACTTTGCTGAGAAAGCACCAGCTAAACACAGCATCTGTGGCTCGAACGGTGACCATGAAGATGCAGGCAAGAACTTCTGCGAGAATTTTAGAACATCACTTTTCTTCTTTAATATTTACTTGTGGATCTAGGGAACAGGTGAAGGAACTTGATTTCACTGTTAACCATTGGGATGTGATTTACAGGCACATTATTTTAATGCTGCTTTTCAAACTCTCAGTAATATAGTTGTGACTTTCATCTTTGCCTTTTAATTACTGCGTTTAGCTTATTATGGGCATGATCGGGAGAAGCACTACCCATCATCTCCTGTAGGGTATGTAAGGGCTAAGGTCTTTACTAAAATTGTGAAATCTGTGTGTCTAAATAGCTTTATAAAGAGAAATTTGGGTACTTTAATCCATAATTGCAATCCTACTATAAAACAGAGGTACCCAAATTCTGCAGGTGTCACACCTCTTTTTCTTAAAGCTTCCAAGACAAGTCCTGCTCTGAGATGCTTCATAAATAGAAGCATTTTAGGCTTGATCAGGCAGAGCAGCTTGGCTTCACTTTTGTTTGAACTTTATTTTGGCTTGGACATCCAGACTAGTCTGAGATCCAGGAACTAAATTTATTTTACCTCTTCTTACCACTGGATCAATCCAGTAGGGATCCTCAGGGTGCAGAGAACAGAGCAGACTCCCTGTTAGGTGTGGTGGTGAAGCACAGAGATGGGTGCCAAACCAGCCAGGACCACTTTGAGTCAATCTCCCACAGCCAGTGGAGCGGCCCATGGAGCACTTTAACCAGAAATGGCAGTAGCAGCTTCACCAGTATCCTCTGTGGTGTCTCAAAATATATGATTGACTGCAATTACAAGAGCTGGTATAAGATGCTTTCTGGACAATAATTGCAGGAAGAGACAAGTGCCTGCCGGCAGTGCTGAGCAAGGTGACTAAATCTTAGCAAGACATAATTTTGAGTTGAATTCCTGCCCTCAGCTTTGGCTTGATGGGTAGCAGCTGTCAGATTCCCTTGAAAAGTAATACCTCTTTTGGACCCCACTCTCACATACCAGCCTCTGCCCGCATCTCTCTAGCTGCAGGTTGTACCGTCAGCTGACTTTCCAAAACACTCTAACAGCCCTTATCTCACTCTACTTCTAATGTTTGATTTTTGGTTTTGCTTTATTTCTGAGAGGTGATGGCTTCACTGTCAATACCACTGTGTTCATTATGCAAATTGTACTGCACCCTTGAAATTCTATTGGGATTTTGTGATTGAATTAAATGAAACCAGGCCCTAGGGAAAAAAAAAAAGAATAAAAACTTTAATTAAGATAAAATATTAAATGGAAATAGATGTTCATTGGGAAAGAGCCCTTTAAAACATTTGAGGATACTGCATCATTATTGTTCATCATAATGATGATAATTAAGTAAATCAGTGCTGTAAACACCAAGGTATTAAAAAGTGAAGCCGAAGAATGAAACACTCCCAGCAGAACCTGACCCTGTTTTGATCCTAGCAGAAGAGATATCCTCAGCATCTCTTCCCATGTTCTATCGCAGAACAAGTGGAGGTGCAAATGTCCCATACAGTAAGGATCTTTACACTTTTATTTGCAGAAGGTCGTAATCAGAGCCACTCTGTGAGCATGCTGTCAGGTTAGGGTGATGTATTTCTGTATTCTTTTTTTCTCTCATTCTTCTTTTCATTGTTAAAAATGCAGAAGTTGTAATCTCAGGTGTCTCATCACTGCGCAACATTGCAATGTAAACATACCGGTTACCTGTGGCTCCAGAGAGGCTGATTCATCAGCTGGGAATCAGTTGAATTCCCAGCACATGTCGGCATTTCTTTGGCTAAATACCTCCCCCTGCCCCGGTGATGGAATTGGCCACTGAGCCACCTCTGTGCTCTTTGAGGTTTCCTACATGAGGGAATCCTTCGATGCTGGTTAAGCAGGCTTTCCCACCGCACTCTCCTGGCAAGGCAGCCTGCGGGATAGCCAGAGCTATATTTGGCCCATTGTCTTTTTAACCCGTGGAAAATGCTTAAGGTGCATGCTGAGTGTCATTAAATCAAATACATGCAGTGAGTGTGTGATGTGTTTGTTTTCCTTGTCTTCTGGATTTTCTCCAAATACACACAAGCAACAGAGAGGTTTGTAGGAAAGCCATGAGGTATGAAGTGTGGTGTCTGCATTGAAACTATTTGTGAGGAAATTTTTGCTCCATGTGTGTGCTATTTTTATCTTTTTTTATAGTGCTGCACCTCTGTCATGTTCTTAACACAATATTCCCCCTCTCTCAACATTTCTGTCTGGGTTTCATGTGTTTTATAAACTTAGCAATGGCAATGAGTCAGTGCTTAAATTATCCCTGTATAAATCTCTAGTCCCTTTATCTTCTCCTTTCTATCCTGAAAGGCCTCTCTCTGGTATTGTTATTTTTCACATCCTAGAGACATGCTGTGTGAACATCCACACGTTATCTGACAGTGGGTGATAAAAACCAAAAAAAGCCAAAAAAAAAAAGAAAAGCCCTCTATTCTACTATCCCCAGCTTACATGGATCCAACGTCACATGGAGGGGATCCAGGATGAGTCAGGGAGCAGTGCTGTGGTCCAAAATTCCAATTTGCATTACAGCTGGGAGGCAGCATTTAGCATCATGTGGTTTTATTTTCTTTTAACAGGAACTCCAAAATAATTTATGTAAGTCATATAGTATAATGGGCAGAACAGATAACAGTAAGCCAAGAAGAACCTGGATTCCCATCTGGGTTAAATCATTGACTCAATTTGACTATCACGGTGATGGGTGTGGTGTTTAAGCCTTGAACATTATACTGGCCTTAACTAAACCATTGCACTTCCCTGCAACATAACTGGAAAATGTGATTAAGGTTCAGAGCTGTGCTGGTACCTAACAGTTTACCTAATAGTCAGCTTCACTGGTCAGACTACGCACAGGACATTAGGGGCATTCATTTGCAACCTTAACATGCAGGATGAATCCTGAAGGTTTCAGGATATATATGGCTAAAGAAAAATTCATGTGCTAGAGCTTATATGGGTATGGGGACCTGTAATTCGTGAGGACCTTCTGCACTGCATGAATTTCACACTGTGTATTACTCAGCTTTCAGTAACACAGATCCTTTTTGTACATCTTTGCATATTTTTTTTTTTCCTGTGGTATTATAAACAGAAAGAAGAGCCACGTGAGCTTTTTCTTTTAATGTGGTAAGTTTAAAAGCAAAATAAATACCCATAATTAAACTGTTTCCAATCTAGCTGGTCAGTGAATCAGGAGATTTGCAGGAAGCAGATGTCAGGAGAGAGAGACTAAAGAAGCAGAATAGAAGCTGAAGAGTTCTGTAATATCTGAGCATGTTCCAGTGACATGCTGAGTTGTTGTTTTCTTATTTTTTTCCAAGGGTACCATGCTGAGTTGTTGTTTTCTTATTTATTTTTTTCCAAGGGTATGGGAGGAGGGAATTACCGATTTTCCTGGAATGTCCCCTTCCAAAAATCCTGAAGGCACGGCAGCCCTGAGTTATATCTCATCTTGCGTAAGCATAACGCAGGACTAAATGCACTGGAAACAGAAAGCCTAGGATTAACTGAAAATTATACAAAACTAAGGCTGTCATGAAATGAAAGACTTGCGCCTGTTCTCAGTCTATGTGTACTTAGTGACTTCAAGGGACTTACGCACATGTTTAAAGAAAGACTGCTGTGTAAAACGCTCTCTTGAAAGAAGTACTTTCCTAAAGTCTAAATCTAGAATGAGATCAAGTCTTTTAAAAGTTAAATGCAGCCCTGAGGGTTGATGAGGCTAAATATTCCAGTTTAATCTTGGCTAGAAATTTAACGTTTTGAACAGCTAGATCTAATGGTATGTGCCTACCTAGCTTGTTATATTCCCCTGGAATTTATCAATGACACACTCCATATAATTGTGGTTACTTTTTGTCTGTCTAAAATCCTTTTTTGGTTTTGAAAGGGAGAGACTGCAAAGAGGGAGTATGTAAAAAATTCTTGCTCAACCAAAGGCAAAAATGTTGATTTCTTTTTTCCTTCCACAATGAAGAATTAAAACAATGTCTGTTGCTCTCATGCTTAATGTCAGAACCTCTGCTAAAACATAGTAAGAAGAAATATGATGAATTTTTCATATGGAACTTATTCCCTGTAATTTTGTAATGCACATAAGTGAGGTTTTATGAAAACTTACACTAAAAGGCTTTAGAACAGCATAATAAAGGAAAACTGTTCATAACATGCTTTGGTATCAAAAGACCGAAACAGCTACACTTTGAGAGAGGGAAATAAAGTGAAGGGCAGTGACAAATAGTGATAGACTGCTGCAAAACCGGTTCCTTTTTTCCATGTTTTACAGAAAGAACCAGTCTTGACTGCAAGTTTCCCCCACTATTTTTCTGATTTTTTTCATAATCTGTGCTTTTGCCAGATAAAACGTTGCTATATCCATCCTTGGACCTCTGAAAGACATGTTCAACATGTATAAAAAATACCAGTCATTATTTCATTTCATGACTTACTTTTTTAAGCAGGTGCCTGAAAACCTTTATTAAGGACATAAATACACCTTCAAAGCTACTACAGTGTGTCCTACTAACAGTGTGATCTCATGCACATCTCTGAAGATCTGTTGTTGTTTAATACAAATCAGAGGACACACAGAACAAATTTGTTTGTATGTCTTCCATATTTCTTAAAATCTTGGTTTTAGTAGGAAGCATGCGTGGATATGGATAAACATATTTTATCACTTCTGTTTATATAGCCATTATATGCAAGCGTTGGACTTTTTCTCATTCAGAGAAGCTCTTATTAATTTATTAACTATATAGCAGAAGTGTTGGGAGGTCCCAGTCAGAGTGAAAGTCCTCTTGTGTTTAGCAATGGTGATATATCTAATTAAACAAAAAACCAAAATCAACTTTCAACCATATTACAGAGAAAGAGTCAGCAAGCACAAAAGACTAAGAGATGTGGGTTCCTCGAGAAGACAAGTAAAAAAACCTGTTTATGTTGTAGAATAAACAGAAATCTCCACCTGTTTTTCTGTTCTTGGATGATATAAGCATCAGGGCAAAGTTGAATTTGTAATGGTATTATGAGTTCTCCTATTGTGAAGGATAAATAACAAATTAAGTCATTAATTTGAAGAAACAGGCCAACTCAAAGGAACAGAAATCCAAGCACAAAGGATGAGCTAATAGAAGTAGATATATTTATTACCTCTATCCCCTTCCTAAATGTGAAATGTAATATCATTTTTTTGTAAGGAGTTGTTTTCCCTCGATGAATCTTTAAATCTTCTTGCCTTTGTTTCAGAGTTTTAAGTTTATAAAGCATACTTCATGAATGGGATCCTGCAAAAGTAGTCCCAAGTGAGGGGTTTCATAATGATCCTTTTAGTGACAAGAAAATAATCCACAGATGGGTGGGTTTTAATTTAGCACAAGCCACTGTACATGTCCCATTAATGTGATGTATTTATCGAGCTGAGTGGCAAACGTCTGCCACATGATCCTTTTAGTGACAAGAAAATAATCCACAGATGGGTGGGTTTTAATTTAGCACAAGCCACTGTACATGTCCCATTAATGTGATGTACGGTCGAGCTGAGTGGCAAATGTCTGCCACAGCTGATATATAAAACTGCTGCACCGAGGAAGTGGACAGTGTCCATGGGGATGATGATAGCATGCAACAGTCATTGTGTTGCAAAAAAAAAATCAAGATATAGCAAGCTGTGTCTTCAGTTGGTGTAAATTAGAGACACATAACTGAAATTGGTGGAGTGATCTGTAATAGCTAAGGGCAGTCCTATACTCTATTGGGAGAGGACTTTTTACAAGAGCCTGTAGTGATAGGACAAGGGGTAATGGGTATAAATTGAAATCAGGGAGGTTTAGATTAGATATCAGGAAGAAGTTCTTCACAGAGAGGGTGGTGAGGCACTGGAACAGGTTGCCCAGAGAAGCTGTGGATGCCCCATCCCTGGCTGTCTTCAAGGCCAGGCTGGATGTGGCTTTGAGCAACCTGGTCTAGTGGAAGGTGTCCCTGCCCATGGCAGGGGGATTGGAACTGGATTATCTTTAAGGTCCCTTCCAACCCTAACCATTCTATGATTCTATGATTCTATACCTTTAGAAGGAACGAGCAGTTCTAAAAGCTGAAAGACTTAAACGGAGCTTTAAATTAGATATGTACACCAAAAACATTTGGGGGAGTAGAGTTGTAAAGAGAAGCTAGAGACTGAAGTACTGAGCAAGTGCTGTCACTTCTTGTGCACTGACTGATTGTGGTGCGACCCCCAAAAACCACAAGGCATGAGGTAAGGAAAGCTGGGTAAGCCGTCTTGCAGAAAGTTAGGAGTACTCTGTAGCTTAAACGCTGAGCTGCAGGTTTAAGCAGCTACATTCATTTGGGATCCTCAGCCATAAGCTCTCCCAGCAGGTAAGTATCTATTTAGGGTCAGTCTTTTCTTTGTGTCAAAATGTAAAATGAGAAAAAAATCCCAGAAATGAACTCTAACATATATACCAGAGATTCAGGTGCCTGTTCTTGCCTGAGGTGACCTGGAAGTGCAGTTTTACAAGCGTGTGTCTAGTAGTGGTGTTGCTGGTGCCTTGGAGTGTGGCTTTCTTGGCCACTGTGGTTCCACTGTGTTGCGAGTGCTCTGTTATCAATGGCTCAACAGAAAGGGGATGTGGCTTGACATGGTTAGAGCATCGTCTTACAGGGATGAGATTTCTCCTACTGAGCCTATTATGATTAATGTTTCGATATCAGTGTTGATACTTCCTATTTGATACTGAACTAAGCTATTGAAATAATCATTAGGAGACCAATTCTGTCTGTTCCTGAAGGAGTGTGCTAACACTGGGGCTGCTGGATAAAAGGTGTAAAGAGAGGTAGATCTCCTTCTGGTTCAGTCTGTGGGAGAACTGGGCATACTTGGAGCTCACACTGGCTTTACTAGTGAAATGGGCAGTGATGTCTGTTTTTGAACACTGAGGGCACTGAACAGCTTGGAATAATTACAGCTTTGTTGTATGTGCACCCAATAGCACAGATGCCATGGGGGATGTGCTGCTGAGCAGGTTTGGCTACATACAAAGCCTGGTAGCAGCAGAAGACAGGTTATATACTGGTCTCTAACACTGAACCTGGCAATGAAGATCGTATATCGCTGTTATTAATCTAAACTTTTGTCTAAAACAATTTTAATAGACAAGCATCGTAGAATCATACAATCATAGAATGGTTTGGGTTGAAAGGGACCTTAAAGACCATCCAGTTCCAACCCCCTTGCCATGGGCAGGGACCCCTTCCACTAGACCAAGTTGCTCCAAGCCTCATCCAGCCTGGCCTTGAACACTTCCAGGGATGGGGCATCCACAGCTTCTCTGGGCAACCTGTTCTAGTGCCTCACCACCCTCTCCAGGAAGAACTTCTACCTGAAATCTAATCTAAACCTCCCCACTTTCAATTTAAACCCGTTGCCCGTTGTCCTGTCACTACAGGCCCTTGTAAAAAGTCACCCCCAGCTTCCTTGTAGCCTCTTCAGGTACTGGAAGGCTGCAGTAAGGTCTCCCCGGAGCCTTCTCTTCTCCAGGCTGAACAAGCCCAATTCTTTCATGCTTTACATAACTACTGCCTGAATCATTGTGGTGTGTTGATCTGATGTCTTATATGATACATAATGTTGCCAGAACTGAGGTTTTCTTGGATCTGAAGAAATTCAAGGTATTTATTTAAAGACTCAATAAATTTTTTTGTAAACTGAACTCAAATGTTTAAGTATTTAAAGAAAGGCTGACTGAATGTAATATTTGGAGTTTCAGTCCCATCCAATTGAGGAAAAAGTGAGGGAATTGATGCATCTTAGAGAGTGACTAATACTGTTCAGGCTTAAGGGTCTTTTAGGACCTCTTTCTGGAATAAGAGGTGCGTTCACCTCTGCTGCTCTGTGCTGTCTGTCTTTGTAAGATGAGTGTCTCGGGTAATACCGTTTGCAGTGTATGAATTTGTTCTGGAGTTATGACTTGTTGGTTATAGTCCTCTAGTGACATCTACAAAAAGCAGACCTATATTATCTCATAAATCTGCCTCATCTTGAAAAAAGGAAAAAAATTAATCTATGACTAAGAAATATCTTTCTCGTTATGACACTGAGACACGCAGTACACCTTTCAGTGAAATCAGGGGATTTTTCACATGACAAATTTTCCTACCTTCAGATAAAATCATTATGGACTGCTTAGGCTGAAGACTGATTAAACTCACAAAATAAGATATATGTGAGGGGGGAAATGTTCGACTGATACTCTTAGGCTATCCCTCTGAAAACTCACTTCTTTTAGTTGTTTCTTTTTTTAATAGAAAGAGTTATATTTTCAAATACCGATCAATTATGATGTGCTCATGAGCCTGAAAATCCTGTGTCCTTTGCTTCCTGTGACTGCTACAGCTCATTGCTTTACTGAATGGCAGGACAAGCTCAGTTAGGAAACTCATGACACAGTCATTGATCTCGGTAGTGCTTAGAGTCAAATGCTGGCTACTTGGTGTATAGACAAATTATTGAGTTTTGGCTCTTAGATTCATGGAAGGATTGTTTTTGTGTTTGTTTTTTTTTTCTCAAGTTGTTGCTGTTGCTCATTGATGTGCAAGGCTGAAGAGTAAATACTCAGACACAAAACACCACTGAAAGATCCCATGCCAATTTCTGTACCTTTTCATGGCCTGACAGAAAAGCAGGAGGTACGTGCAGCAAACAGCGCAGGGAGTTTGCCTTAACCCCAGACATCTGATTTCAAAGAAAAAAAATCCCAACCCAGCAACAAAACAAAACCAAAACCAAAATCAGAATGAAATTATTGTATTCAGTTTAACACCCAGTTGATTCTGATTGGTTTATCTATGGCTTTTCCATTGTGCTGCATTCATGCTGGCTGCCAGTGTGTCTGTTGGCACAAGGGCTCAGTCTGTCCTATGTGGAATTGCCATCCTTACCTCTTTGCTGCAGCAGTTCTCCAGCTGGTTTCAAGGCATGAGACAAGCTGCTCCTGGTTACAAACTCTTCTCCCCTTTGAAATTTTGCCAGCTTCCTACAGCTTAACTCCCCTTGTGTTTCCATAAAAACTTCAGGCAGTTATCCTGTCAATTCCCAGAAATGGTCCCAACATGATTAAAAAACCTCACTCCCTAGGGGTACTCTGCTCAGTAGCGAACTTGCATGTAGGGTGGCAAGCTCTTAAGGGAGCAAACAAACAATTTTCAAGTCTTGTGTCAGGTTTTCAAGGCAATGGTAAAAATGTCTTTGTTTGTGATAGCATTTATGCCACTGATACCACAGACACAGCTGTTCTGCAGCTGGTCAGTGCTGAAATATGGATAGTAATTTTCTTATTAAAGACAGGCTTTATTTCTATTTTTATCCTAGGATATCACCCTGTTTTAAGAATAATGAAATCTGCCTTAATTAATAGTATTCTAAAAAAGCTCCAAAACTTTCCATCCTTTCTGTCTTTTCCTTCCTTCCTTTCCGTGCAAACAAGGTAAATGCCACTACAGTGATTTGAGAAGAGCATTTTGGAATGCATTTGGATTCAGTGTGTTCTGTTTCCAATCCAGGAATTCACATGACACAATGGAAAGTGAGATTTAACACCTTCAAGATAACTATCAGTTTATCTTGTCTAAAGTGCTACACTCACCTTTATAAGTGAAATTGTATGTAAGGCTAGAATATCTGGGACACAGTGACTCTGAATACAAGTAGCATTATTACCTTTAGTGCAAACATCAGCAGAGATTACCGTGATCTGTTGTGATGACCCTGGGGGAATCTCTCCAGGCCTTGCAGTAGCGTTTTGAAGCTTGGAAGACATGACCCTTTTTAAGTCGTGCTGTCTCTCTTCATTCTATGAGCCACATGGGAGAAGACGTGTGAGCACAAGTGGTTCGAAAAGCTGAAAAGGTGTCGGTGGAGGATGGGGAAATTAATGACTAATGTTGTGGAAACAAATGTTCCGTAGAGCCAACAAGACTCTGCGTGAATTATGTAGACGGATCCAGCATCCTCAATCAGTGTCTCCAGTGTTTCCCCTTAGAAGATCAGTACTTTTTTTCCAACTAGTTTTACTAGATCCCGCTGATGGGATTTATTCTGGGCTACAAATGTATTGTATTACAGAGAGCTTCCCAGGCTTAGCCTGTGCGTGCCGCCACTCAAAGAAAACCCAGCGACACTGTGGAGGCAGCAGTTGCGCAGAGCTCTTTTTGGACATGCTCAAGTTGAAGATGTGACCTCAGTCCCATGGGTGTCTTTTCTTGTGTAGCTGTCATTTCTACCTCCTGCTTTGCTGTGAGGCTGGGAGAAAGTCCCAAAACAGGCATTTGAGTTTTCGGCAGTGTTTGCTGCCTAAGTACTTATTCTTCATTCCCTACAGAGACATGGTGGTGCGTGGGATTCTCTGGTTTGTGTAAAACATCGAAGTAGCGTGTTCTTCTTGTGGTTCACAAGACATAGGTTGGAAACCCTGATACAGAACAAACATGTTTCCTTTTTTTGAAGCTGGGTGATTGGGCAAAACTTTCTCATTTTGCTGTAGGAGTTTTATCTTTTTCAATTTCAGAAGATGGTCAAGGCGATTCAATGGAAAGAATGCTGCAGAATCTCATTTCCTTGAATCTGAATCCTATTTGGACAATAAATGCTAGTCCATAAGCAAGGTATTGGATTCAATGTAAAGGTGAATGTGTGAGGTTTCTGTAGTCTGTTTAATACAGGAGTTGATCAAATCTTCCTCTAATAATCTGAAGTCTGGAAAACATTTTACAATTATTTAAACATCTTTCCAGAGAGATGCATGATACTTTACCAGTATGTTTCCTACAAGCTGTCCATACTCTGTGCTTATAGTTTCTCAACACAAAACACCGATAGGCTTTGACAAAAGTTGATATAGGATTGTTTTGATTAGTTAGACATCAAGGCCTAGAAGGGGAGAACTGCACTTGTGTGGTACCAGAAACAGTGTTTTATTTTCTCATTTATTTGAACAGTGTGAGACTGTCACCCCTCTCTCCCTACAGAAACTTGCTTTTCTGTTTCACCATACTGAGATGATTAAAAAAAACCCCAAAACCGAAAAACAATCAACACAGATGAAAGAAATTGGACCTATTTTATAAATTTACCCTTATTGTGACCCAGGTACAAGTCCCAGTGAAGTTGGAGGACATGTGTAGCATTCAGCAGTTCTCCCCAAGATTATTCTAAGAAACACATATCTCCCAGTACTGAAGCCTGCTCTGGTCTGATAAGGTTTGTCTACATGCAGAAGTGAGCATGCTGTTAAACTGGAATAACAGTGTGCAGCATGGTATCTTCTTCACACTAACTCTCTGCATGAACAGTCGCAGGGTATATGTCCTACGTCTGCTTTCTAATATGCAGTTATGTGTGATGTGATTGAAAAGCAGTCAGTATGCTGCTGATTCACATCTTACTGTCTCTGGATTCTCATGCTGACAAGCCCTAAGTATTTCAATGTTAAGGTCTTGGTCAGTTATTTCTGTAAGTGCAACAGACAGTATCAGTGTGTTGTACTGTGACAGAGGTTGCTTAGATGACTCATACGAGATTTGGACTCTGTGCTCATTGAAGTGAAATATATTTTCACGGATTTTCATGAAAAATCCAACTTCATGATGGTATGCATGTGTTTATTTGTATCACAGTAATACCTAAAAATCCAACCTCGAATTTCTGCCTCATTGTCCTATTACTCATAAGTTAACATCGGAGAGCTTACAGAAGAGCAATAAACAGGAGAAAGGAGGCTTTGAGTCAGGTTAGATTTATGAGGAAAAATTAAAAGATTTAGGTGTGCATAGCTTGTTTGAGTTTGACAAAGAAGATGACATGATTGTAAATACTTCAAAAGTTTAATTCCAAAAACAGCAGAGGATTTGCTTAATGTTAAGGACATTCCAAAGGTTAGGACAGCAGCTCAGGAGACCTGGGGTTAATTCCGTGACATATGTCCTTAGGCAAGTCATTTCTGCTTAGATCCTAGCAAATTCCTGAAGGCACCCAACTGCCACTTCTTTGTGTACATCACTGAGTATTAGTCAGCTGAGACAGTAAAACACTTAATTTAGACAATTAACTTGCAGGTCTGGATCTAGGCCTTACCTGCCTCAACTGTATATGTCTGTAAATGTGTAAAAATTACCTTTTGTCATAGGAAGAATGTGAGAATAATAGATATGAAAAGTATGGGTGTTCAGATATTGTAACGACAGCCATGTGAGTATACTGAGTAAAAAACCTAATTAAGATGGGATTTATTTCACTTGTCTTTAGTGTAAGGTGATCACATCTTCTGTTTTCAGTACAGAGATGAGGTGCTCCAAAGGGCATTGCACCCTATTCAGCAACAGTATCTGAGTTGAGGGATGAATTCACCCCAGCAGTGTCTGCCTCCACCCTCTCTGGAGCGAGCCAAGACAATGCCTGAATTTTAGATGGTTGAAATCAGACAAGATGAATGTTATCTTAAGAATAAAAGGATCAAATAAAATCAACTCAGCTTGATTTTAAGGGAGAAATGTCTTTAATCAGTGTATTTGCTGAAATGCTCTTTTAAAAGAATTGCAGAAACCACCTCAAAGAACTTCTGCTTTCCTCCTGTTATTTCACATAAAACATTCAGGAAGTCTTTTATTAAAAACTAACTGCATGTAGAGCTTCCACTTCTCTTTCTGTGAAGCAGTGCTTGTGCAGTCCAGAAACATCCAAAAGTGCTATGGTGCATGTGATACCAATGAATGCAGTATCCAGTAAGGCCTACATGTCCCAGGTTACCCAACATACATTTGAAAACCTAGGCCTTAATAGCTAAATGAGAGCTGAACTAGTTGGAAAAATTGTTACTTTTAGGTGGTAGCTACCTCCTTGAAAATGACTGATCCTCAGAGAAAATGCAGTTACAGGGACTGTGAGTTTGAAGAAAAAGACTATATAGGAAAATGAAAATTATTCTGAGAAGAGCTACAAAAATTCTGGGAGCTTATATCAGGGCTGCTGGAGGTCCACGTGCAAGGCAGCTGTAAGATGCAGGGGATCTGAGGAAAGGTTGAGCAACACAGGCTCAAGAGGAAGACCAAGATGACCTATCTGAGGCCCCTGCTAACCCATGCAATTGAAAAAGTTAGCATTTCAAGGAAAGATGAGCGTAATTTATTCTGCTGTAGGCGTGACTCAGTGATAGAGTCTTCCCTTGTATTATTACATTTGTTAGTCTGCAGGACAGCAACATCTCTTTGTGACTACTCTATTCTTCTTGGTTTGCACTCTTCAAAGAAAAGGTCTGCTTTCAGGCTTTGTCCCTCTTGTTTCAGTAGCCTCCACCTCCAGCCTCGCCAGAACTCATCTTCATGCAGCTGGACTCTGCCTCACAACTGCTTGTCACTGGCCTATTTCACTGGCTCTGCAGGGAAGGGAATGAGAGAGTCCCTTTGCTCTTCAGCCCTCTGTCTTCTGGCTCATGTGTTGATGAAGAGGCAGGGGTGAGTGAGCAATCGGTCACTTCAGGGACAGGAACCTGGTGTCAGAGAGCCTGTAGCTGCATAGACTACTGGACTAGACTCACGCTTGGGAATGTGTAAAATATGCTGAATTTAGAAGAGCAAAATGTGTTTGCAGGAGTTTACATTTATTGTTTTTTCTTGACCTTGCAGATCCAACACCCATTGCTTTGAGAAATCAGATCTTAGAGGAGGATTTAGGGTTCACACTGGGGATCTAAACATAGTGGGGATCTTACCTGGGTGTGGAGCAATCCTGACTCAGGTCAGGACATGAAATGAGAACTCCCAAATTGAAGTGGGGTATTTGGGACACAAGGTTATGAGCTTAAAAGTCCATCTTCAACCTGAGTGAGACTTGGCCAGCGAGTTAGATGGGAGATGCACCTACCTCTGGTTCCCCAGAGAGCCTGGACTTGAACTAGGCACTGGGTTACTGGACACTGTGAGGATGCTCGGCTGTTCTTGATTCAGAAACTGAGATGCCCAAGGCATTTATATTCTGCTCTGTCAATGTCTAAGTGTATAAAGGTGGAGATTATGTGAATTGCACTGAGACTAACTTCTTGCTGGGCTCCCTCTGCATCCAAAGTTCTAATCCTTCCCATGAGTGACTCCAAATTTGTGAATTCACATCATGTTCTTTAGGCCCTAATTCAGGAGCTCTGAATTATCCTCTGTAAGTACCTACCTCTTTCTTCTAGTTTACATCCTCAGAATCTCACCTAGATGTCTGATGTAGGCAGTGAATGATAGTTCCAAGTCCCCAGTGCTTCAGACACACAGAAGACGACCCTGTGCATGAGTGCTTGTCCACAGGTCACTGCAGCTTGTAAAACACAACACAGAGGACAGAGAGAGAGCAGACAACAGCGACAGGAACATCACATTGCCTATATATAGCTAAGTAACTGTTTTGTTCTGCCTGTTACTGTTATTAACAACTATCTCTTTTTTTCTCCCTCTGACTGTTTTATCCATCTGGTGTGATTCATTATATACTTAGACTATAAGCTCTAAGGAGGAGAGGCTCTTGTACCCTCCTTCATAGTATGTGCAGCACTATGGGGTCCTGCCCCTGACTGGGGCCTCTAGGCACTATCCCAGTATAAATAATACGTAAAAATAGATCAGCAATATAACATCCATCAAGAAAACCATACAGAGGCCTAAACAATGTTTAGTATTGAATTGTTCTACTGTCTAATGTGGGATTCATGTAATAACTTGCTGTAGTTTTCTGAATTAGAAGATAGATCATACAAGGCCTTATATCTATGGGCAATGTGCAGGGAGCATGGGGGAAACCTATAATTACTAAAATCGGGAAGTGTGCCAAAGATGATTTACAAGTACGGGGAAGAATTCATCTTTTGTGATGTTCAGGACTTTATCAGGTTTATTTTGGAGGCTTTCCAAGATTAATAGTAAAAAACAGCCCCACATTTTGAAGTGATGCAATCAGACAAAATTTCAGCTGCAGAAATAGCTGCAATAGCCCAGGGGTATGAAGCAGCTTCCTCTCTCTTGACACAGCACTGATCATTCATATTGCACCAGGTAGGATCACATTAAGCAAAACAATTTAACTGAGTGACACAGACAGATTTTGCAAGGTGTGCAAGGGCAATACACCACAGAAATGGGTATTATTAATATTAACACCTGTAAAATAGTCATTGTTGTAAAGTTCATATTCACTCAGTACCTCACTAGACTATGCATGATGTACAAAAAGCATGAGTTAAAACTCCTCTGAAAAAAGTTAGCAAGTATGTTGGAGAACAAAGATGTCCCTTCGAAACGAGGTAATACTATTCTCATTCAGCATGGAGTCATGAAGTTGTAGTGATTTGCTTTCGTGTAGTTGTAGGTAATTTTTCCTTACAATTGATTTGATGGGATTGGTGAGGGGGATTTTGAAAGGTGGAAATGGACACGTCTGTGGCCACTGAGGGTTCATTTCTTGCAACAGCAAAGCTTTGAACCTGCAGCACCTATTCTCAGATGTTTTTTGAGAGAAATTTTTTATAGTTATAATTTTTCAGCCCCCTGATCCAGTTTCATTTGAAAGATGCTTTTGTGCAGGTACTTTTCTATTTGAGACATCACTCCACCTCTCTGAGCTCTTTGTTCATTTAGTAACCTTGACTGGGGGCTCCCAGGGGCAAGCTCTAAGTATCTCAACTAAGATAGGTTCTCTGTCTAATCAGCAGAGAGGGAGACACCTCAGCTTCCCATCCAAAAAGTCTGAAGTGGCTGGGAGTAATCAGTCCCTGAAGTGCCTGTTACTCTCTAATGACTGTAAATGTGAACTGGATGAACTGACACCTAGTTCTCAGATGACTAAATTTAGGATGAAGGAATTGCACTATTTCTTTAATTCATTTTAACTGCTTTTTCAGACATTGGGATATCAATGACAACAAGAGCTTGGAAAGCAGCATCTCTGACAGCAAAGACTGGTTCAAAATATTTAGTTCACTTAGGTTGCAGTGCTTTGAGGCACTGAGCTGAGAGGTGTCTCTTAATTGTCAACACAGGAGCCTGTTTCCATGACAGAAGGTTCAGTCAAATAACCTCTGTGTTAGGTTCCTTTTTTAAATTCTTTTTTTCTCTCCCCTTCATCTTTGGGAAAGCATGCTTGGAGCAGAGGTAGCATCTCCAGTCTCTGTTGCTGAACCAGGATGGGTTTCCATGCTGGTGGCTGCTGGACCTTATCTCCCTTGTTGTTCACTGACGGTGCTGCAGGAGTGTTTGGTATTTAGTATAGGAAAACCACACAGGATTTGATTTAGGATCATCACTGCCACGGCTGTTGAGCATGTGTGTGGCTGCTTGTTGAAGGGAGTATAACAGCTTGCTGGGTGCTTTTATGTCACATCACAAATGACATTAATAAGTAAATCAAAGAGAATAAGATCGAAGAGACTGAGGCATTTCCATTAACTTCAAAGGGTTGGATTTGTCCTATTAAATCCAAAATTGTGTCTACTGGCACAATATGCACATACAGGAAAACAAAAATAAATCCTCTTATTTATCTGCTTTCCATAACACCTGTGTTATTATTTTATGGTTTAGCTGGAGCTATGGTGGCCATTTTAATGTTGTCCTTCTACCCAAGTTGGAAAAGGAAGACTTCTCTCTGGCATCATATAATTTATTTTTGTTAGTTTTTTGGAGGTCCAGCATCCCTAGAGGTGTAAATGCTGAGAGCTGTGCAAGTCAGACTCCCAATTCTTTCTATATCAGAGAAACTCTTGGCTCCTGATTTTAGAATTTATTCATACTAAACAAAGTTCTCCAGTCCTGCAGAAGACTTCATAATGCAGGTAGGGAGGCTATTAGCCCTTGGATTCCATAGATCCAAATAAACCCTTGAAAAGAAAAAGGTGTCTTTCATGGGTCTCAGGAAGGGGTAGGCAAATAATTTGAGCAGCATGAGAAGAGGTAAGCAGTTGCACAATCTCCATTTATATCAATCACATTTACACACTAGGAAAAGAATTCCCAGCTTGAGTGGGATCAAAATTAAAAGAGAAACATCCCGAAGGCTTTTGGAATAGGAAAAAGAAAAGAAGCTGCATAGTTCAACTCTCATGAATTGTTACAACAAAACAAACAGCTGGATGGCAGAAGCGTTGTTCTTTGCCATAAAACATTTCCTGAAACTCTTTCTTCCAAAATCCATGCTGATTATTTATTTGTTTTAGTTTTTCTTTCTCATGAATTGATTCGATTAAAAGAAAATTAGGCATCTCATCTTCTGAATACGCTGAGGATACTAGCAATAATTTTGCTGGTTTCTTAAGTGTTGTCAGTTATTAACCCCTTCTTCTGAGCACATGGTGGAAGAGAGCAAGGGATTCATCACATATCCTTCTTGTCTGTAACCCTACCATCTGAAAAGTTTATTTCCCATTACCACACTCAATTCATTGTGAGCCTTCTGTCCTTACTTCTGCAGCTCCATTTCCAGCAATTAAAGTAGCACTGAATTTAAGGTGTTTAAAGTAAACCAGCCAATGTGACTGCAGCTGAGAATGAGTCCATGAACAGGTCCTCTGGCAGAAGAGAGGAGGTGGTGACATGTGGCATGAGGGCCGTGACAATTTCTGGAGATCAGTAGTGTCCCCCTGTCACAGTGCTGCCTGCATGGTTTTTATCACCTCTCTTTCTTTTTGAGGTCCATATCTTGTGGAAGGTGAATTACGAAGATCTGTGGAGAAGTCAGTGAACTTCTGCTTTAAAAGCATGTCGCTGAACAGGATCTTGTAGGATGACTGCAGATCTTATGTGCAGTGTAGTGGATATTGGCTGCTTGCTCTTTTTTTCCAAGTTTGTCAAAGCTTTTCTGAAAGCAGAGAGTGTTAGTGATCATGAAAAAAAAAAAAACCCAAACAACTCCCCCCCCAACAACAACAACAAAAAAAGCCAAACCCAAAAGAAACAGCTGATTTTTTAGCTTAGCATTCCCTTTCTGAAACCAGAGTAAAATTTCAAAAACTTCACCTCTAATTTATCTGCCCACACCCTCACAAACCCTAGAACCCCCTTCCCTTGTTAATGTCATGGTCATGTTACCCTGATTCAGATATCTGTGTTCACACTGTGTAATATTTTGCATGGTTTGCCACGTCTCGTATTTTCCATAGAAATTACGCAATGAAAGGCAGTATTTTTTAGTGCCAAAACTTGATGGGATGATTTGCTGGCTCTGTCACTGACTGCCTATCTTGCTCGGCTGATGGTGTTAGTGGCACATTTCCCTTGTGGGTGTAGGGACTCTCAGGCAGACCACAGGAGAGACAGATGGGTTGCATCTGTACTTGCAAGTTAAACAAGCCCAAAAGACAGTATTATCCTGCAATAGCCCGTGATGTTTGTTAGCATGCTCACTGGCCGGGTTTTTGCACTTGTCAACTAGCACATTTCCAAACTGCCCATTTCCAAACTGCCCATTTCCAAACTGCCTAAGCTGAGGGGGTTCCCAGGAGTCAATATGGATAGAGACCACTTGGTTCTGAAGGGAATCATAGAATCATAGAATGGTTTGGGTTGGAAGGGACCTTAAAGATCATCCAGTTTCAACCCCCCTGCCATGGGCAGGAACACCTTCCACTAGACCAGGTTGCTCAAAGCCTCATCCAGCCTGGCCTTGAACACTTCCAGGGATGGGGCATCCACAGCTTCTTTGGGCAACCTGTTCCCGTGCTTCACCACCCTCTCTGGGAAGAACTTCTTCCTGATATCTAATCTAAACCTCCCCCCTTTCAATTTAAACCTGTTACCCCTTGTCCTGTCCCTACAGGCCCTTGTAAAAAGTACCCCCCAGCTTCCTTGTAGCCCCTTCAGGTTCTGGAAGGTGCTATTAGGTCTTCCCGGAGCCTTCTCTTCTCCAGGCTGAACAATGAATGAGAGTTTAACTATATAGACAGAAGCTGTGCCAGGCTTCTTTGTCTCAGGATCTGCATATAGTATCTGGCACATTTTATTTGTTGATATAGACTTAGGTTTGGGGTCTAGAAGCACAAGTCAGAGCTGTACTGGGGGGGACTGTAGTCTATTCCTGTAATTACATAGGCTGTACCTTCACCCATCTATTGTTTGTTTTGTCTTCTTATATGTAAGCTCATCAGGGAAGGTATTGACACTTGCTCTTTATTTGTAGAGTATTTAGTACCATGGGGCCCTGACCCGCATAGATTTCAATGCAAATTGAAAGTTGCAAGTTGAATCTGCTCGTCTGTTTGCTCGCAGCTTACTATGTTCTCGCTGACTGTAACTGCCGAGGGAACAAAGGGAGGTACTTAAGAACTGTAAAACCTGCCTCACTTCAGCCTTGGCTATTTAATTCCATAGGCTTATGTCAGACCCTTAAGGTTAAAAATGTTTTCTTGTCTTGGCTTGAACAGCAAATGGAATGTTTCAAAGGAAAAAAAGAAAAAAGTCCATATGGCGTAGGCCAGAGTGATGCAGCCTTGCCTGTTTTTCTTGATCTGAAAAACTTTATTAGCTGGAGCACAATATGGCCTGGCTGTCTCAGTTTCCATCCCATTTTTGGATGGAAAGTTGCACACCAAACAGACACAGAAGCAGTCATTTGCTCATGAACGGGTGGATGTTTGCTTGTTTCCTTTGCAGCATAACATTTTCTTGGTTAGACTTTTCTTCGTCCCTTCCTCCTCTGTGAATGCCCCCCAAACTGCAGAGTAGTTTTGGCTTACAATGAGCAAAGCTCTGAGATGATAATGAGAAGCGGTGAATAAACTCTCCATGTCTTACACGATACAGACTTGAACTCTGCTGAAGGGGCCATATGCAGCAAGGTCAGGAGTGTGATGAAGTATAAGTTTGGAAGGGGAATCTGCTGGACAGATAGTATAACCCACTGAGTGATAAGTGCTGACAGACTGGCACCCTGATGTTTGAAGTGCTTTCCCTTGCAGCAGAAGTATGTCTCTGATCCTCTTGTGTTATGGCCAGACTCGGTCTGTTTTGAAAGTCTATACTTTCTTCACATGGAGACTCAGAAAGATTCAGGCTGAATGTATTTAACAGAACCCTGAAATTTGGGACAGAGTTAAAGATATATTTTAAAGATTCAATATGACCTTCCCATAACGCATTTGTAACAATAATCGTAAGCATATGTCAGTACATTTACATTATTATTATTATATGTTTACATTAACGTTTTTCTAATACTTCACCACTAAGTTACTGTGTTTAGTGGACTAGTTCATACAGAATAAAACCAATAAATTATGATTGCAAAGAATGATAAAACAATAACACTGGGGAAATTCAGTCATATTCTAGTGCTTAACAAATTAGGGGCATTATTCAATCTGTCCGGGCAGGCTTTTACGCAGTTCCTGTTCTTCTCTGTTTCTTTCCTGTGGGTTTAGCTTGTTAGTGCTCCCAGTATGGCCACACAGGTAGAGGAACTGAAATATGTGAGTGAGACTCAGCACACAAGACGGAAGATTAGATGAAGTGTCCTGGGACCTTCCAGGAGAAAGGTGCTCTGCTCCTTACCCAAACCTCAGTGACAGAGGTAGCATCAGAAGCTAGTCATGGATGGTCTCACTAATATGGCATCTTAAGAAACCGCAGTGGTATGTTTTCAGTTTCTCGAGTCAGTTGCTTCAGTTGCATTTGCAAATGTATGTATACTAAAAGAACAGAATTACAAATTTTGTAAATAAACAAGCTTCAGAGAGAGAAAAAAGATATTTTTCTTTTTTACCTTTAATTTCTAGTCTAGGACTGGGACAAGTTCCCTATCCCATTTCCTGTATCTCCAGGATGGCAATCTTCTGTCACATTTTCAGAAGATTTCGGTACCTGACAAGGCAATTCTATCATCTACTCTGGGTCTTCAGTACCAACTGATCAGAACACTTCACTGCTTTGGAAGACAAGAGGAGGCAGTGGTATAATCCTTGATAGTATACAGAATTAATCAGGCCTTTCTTTAACTACTTGAATACAGAGGGTATATCTGCATAGATAATAGAAGAAAATATTGTTTTCATTTTTATTAATAATAATAAAGCACTAACAGACATGTAGATATGTCAATTTGCAGCCATGCTCCCCTCCATTGGAAACAATCAGAAATAATTTACAAGTGCTTTCATTATCAGCATCCCAAAGGGTAACTGCCTGCACTTTCATTCCTTCCCACTGTCTAATGTATATTCACTAAGCTGCATTTTTTAACCATGCAATCACAAGGCATGTGTACCTCAGGACTTTTGGGTCATTTCTGCAGAGGGTGGACACTGAATGAGAAAGACACCAAGGAAGTAGAAATGTTGTTTTGTTATTTTTAAATAAGCTTAAATATTGCCTTTATTTTCCCTGTCCTTCACAGACTTAGTGTGAGAGGCAGGATCACATTGCTTTCCATCAGAGTCCAGATGCAGCTCTGACATTTGTAACTTTTTAGTTTTCTTGGCCCTGTAATCTTCTCATTTCATTTGTCATGGAATCCCTTTTGTGCACCATGACGTTTTCTTTCATTTCCTCTCAGGTCCTCTCAATAAGGACATGAACACCTAACACTGATAATATGCTTCTACGTTTTAGTGGCAGGAGAGTACGAGCCGGTTACACAAACGTGGAGGGATTCATTCCTTTATCTCCTACAGCAGAAGACCTTGCTCAGACATGCCAGGATTTTATAATGTTTCAGCAAATGATACTCAGCAAAGAGCCCTATGTATGGAGTAACTATACGTAGAGCTGGAAATGGAGAAGGAAAAGTAATTGTTCTAGTAATGTTTTTTGTTGATTTTGCAAGTATTTATTTGGTCTGGGTATAGAAAAATAGATAAAGGAATGATAGCATAGACCTACATTTTTTCCACTTAGCTAGCATCAACAGAAGGCACTAGGCAGCTCAGGTTGGTAGTTTCACTTTCTGCTAGTTAACGTTTCTCTCCGCTGGTTGTGCATGTAGCTTCGAGTGACCTAGCTGCCAGCTTCTCAGGTACCTAA
>NW_010263507.1:0-5794 GCF_000690775.1 Eurypyga helias | reverse complement strand
TCCCCTCAGTATCAGCAACTGCTAAAATAGTGATAAAGGTGCTCCAGGAACACATTATCCCCAGATAGGGGATTGTGGAGAATATAGATTCTGATCAAGGAAGTAATTTTACATCACACATTCTACAAAGATCAATGAGAACTCTGGGGATAAGATGAGAATTCCATACCCCATGGCATCCCTCCTCCTCTGGGAAGGTGGAACGAATGAACCAAACAATAAAGAAACAGTTATCAAAATGAAATTTGGAAACTAAACTTCCTTGGACAAAATGCCTACCAATAGCCCTTCTTAGAGCTCTGTGCTGGGTTCAGTCAGGAAAGAGTTAACTCTACCATGGCTGCTAGGAAGCTGTGTTCCTGGATGCAGGGAGCAGCACTGATAAGTTCTTAGCTGGCACTGGGGAATGCCTGCACTGAATTCAAGGTCTTTCTCCGCTTCTGATACTGCAGCTGCATTCCCAGCTCTCGCTGTCTTGCTACAGGCAGTATAGGGGACACACAGTTCAGGCACCTGACCCAAACTGACCAAGGGAGTATTTCATTCCATAGCACGTCATGCTCGGGGCAGAGGCGAGGAAGGGGTCTGGAAGCCATTACTCTCTCCTACTTTTGCTCGTTCACTCCCATACACTTGCTAACACTCTTCTGACTCCTGCTTTGCTAACTCCTGTGCTGGCCGGTTCATGAGGGAGTTGGTGGGTTTGTTGAGTTTTTCCAGTGCTGTCACTGATGGGGTTTGCTCAGAATCTGCTGCAATAGTTCTCAGGCTATAGCCCTCGGGCTCTCTGACTCTCATTTCTCAGCACCTGATTGTGCATTGATCAGTGGGTAATAAACAATTGTATCATATGTTTTATTTCCTACTATTTTAATTACTTATTAGTAGTAGTTTTTTAGTATTTTGATTACTTATTATGAGTAGTATTTGTATATATTAACTTAGATATAATTAGGAAATAGTTGTTATCTCAATTTTACGAGTTTCCTTATTTCTTTTCCCTCAGATTCTTCCCCTCCACAGGAGGAGGAGAGGGAGGATTTGTGAGAGCAGCTTCATGGTATTTTGCTAGCCGGAGTTAAACTATGCCAAGTACAGACAGCTCCTAGGAAGGATATAGGAGTATCACCATACAAGATGTGCTTTGGACTACTATATTTAGGCAGAACTGGTGAGCTTCCTACTTTCTAAACCAAGGATATATTTCTCAAGAAGTATATACTCGGGTTGTCTTCCTCTCTGTTATCTCTTAAGGTTCGTGGACTGTTGGCTCAAACCTCACCTTTGGAATTCCTAGTACATTCGTTCCATGTGGGAGATTATGTCCTGATATGTACTTGGAAGGAACAGAAGCTTCAACCTGAGTGGGAAGGACCATTCCAAGTAATGCACACCACTGAAGCAGCTGTAAGAACTGCAGAAAAAGGGTGGACACATTACACACGAGTAAAGGCATCCACTGATCCTAATCTTTGGGAAACCATCCCAACAGAAGATCCTTTAAAAGTCAGAATTAGGAGAAAGGACTTGTGAACATTTTCTATCTGACAGAGTAATGAATGAAAACTGCAATTGGGAAGAGGGGTTGGCATATACAGAGCTACGGTGTCCTCAAGAGGGACCACTGGCCTTTTCAAGTGTATGTTTGATGAATTTTGGAATAATTCTTTGTAAACACAGATTTCTAGGATTTTGGCAGTGGACACTCTTCAGAGTAATTTGTAAGCTAACCTGTTATTTCATAGAACGCCTACAGAGACCAGGAATCCAATAGGAGGACCGGTCCAGATAATTGATTGTCCAAATTGCAGATAAAAATGCTGGATTGATCCAGCGCTAGGAAGTGATTTATATTGCCTAAATTGTAAGTTTTGGAGAGAATCTGAAAAATTGAATACATAATGAGAGGGGTGATATTTCTATTGATGATGATAGGGATTATTCGTTTAGTAATATCATGGTAAGGGATCTATCAATGAGGAAATAGAAGTTTAAGTAGAATGCCTAAATCAAACGTGGCCTTGTTTAATTAGTAATGAAGGTGGAACAGATGTAGGGACATTCAGAAACTGCGCAAAAATGGAAACTCTAATTGAACTCCTTGCCGGAAATAATAATGGTTCCGTGAGATGGAATAGTAACATGGCAAAGGCGATCAAAAGCCTCAACTACACTGGCTTACCTGTCCCAAAGGGAAAAGGGTGGTACTGGCTATGTGGAAATAGGACTGGGAAAGTATTGCCCTTGGAGTGGAAGGGAGCTTGCACTCTGGGAGCAATAGTTCTGAATCTAGCCATTGTTGAGGACGTACGCACCCACAGCACCAGCCCCTTGAGAACCCACTTCCGTAGAATTAAGAGAACTAATAATCCTCTAGTTGAAAGAGGAACCACAGCATTGTAAGATGTTTAATCCCTTCACTGGGGGTAAGTGAATTAGAGGAAGCTATTGTTAACATCTCTGCTGTAATTGAGGAATTGGAAAATCGTACTATGCATGCAATTCGGACTTTGCAAGAAGTAACCAGCCTGTCGAAGGTGGTGTTCCAAAGCAGAAGGGCATTTGATTTAATGTTAGCCACTCAGGGAGGGGTATGTACTGTCATCAATACCAGCTGTTGTATGTATGTGGGTCAATCAGGAAGAACTGAAACTGACTTGCATAAAATTTGGAAACAAACCAAAGTCTTAGGAGACGTTGCTAAAGATGACACATCTTGACACATTTGGGATAAATTAACCTCCTGGTTACCTGAATGGGGTTGGCTTAAACAATTATTTCTGGGAATAGTGGCAACAGTAGCACTATGTGTCTTGATTTGTATCCTAATCCAGTGTAATAATCCCTGCATGATGTGCATTAAAGGTCTGTGTTCAAGAAAAGGGTTATCAGAAGACTGATATGTGGCTTTAATGCTGCAGAAATTGGAAAAAGAGGAATGTGAGGAGGTGCAAAAACAACAGTAAGAGTAAGAAAAGAGAAGGGAATTGTGAAAGCTAACTTTCCTGTGTTTTTGCAGATGGAAAATTCCAGTCCTAGAAAGGACTCAGTTTTATAATATGTTTGCATAAACTGTTTTTCTTAATAAGCAAGGGTTAGTTTGCTTGGTCAAATAAAAAGAAATATCACCACCTCAGCAGAATGAAAACATACAGACACATTTAAAAAATAACAGGTTGGCAACAAGACAAAGAATTGCAGAATAAGACCTACCAAAGACATACTAAAGGCTTACAAAGGGAACAGCCATGCGTTTTCCTTAAAAAAAAAAATTAAAAGTTGTACAAAACCATAGAAACACGTGTCGGGTAGGCTGTGAACCTGGAGTACTCGGCCAGTGAGGAAACAGAGGAGGGGGCTGTATGTGTCAGGAACTAGGATATATAATGTGCACTCTATTGCTACGAAGCGCTCTCTCCTGAGTGGGGGGGACACCTGCTATTGCAATCTCAAATAAAATGCTGCTTTGCTAAGATCCCTGCCTGAGCCTAAGTAATTGGCCTGTGAGAGTTTCTCACAGAACTTATGCCTATTTTTCTAGTAATATACTTCACTGTGATGTGCAGAATAATGCCTTGAATTTGATCAGGTCTAGTCACAGCTATATCCTTAGTGGAGCCTGTAAACTCAGATGACTTTCACTATGAATGGTTGTAGTGAGAGCTGCAAAGAGTAGTGTGATATTGACAGGATGGCAGATCAGCCATCAGCAGATGCTCACTGTTTCCTTCTCACGCTGTCTCCTTAACACTCCCACTCTCTCACTGTCTTTCCACCTGTCTCCATCTCTGAATTTTGTCTCACTCCCTGTCTCTCTCTTTCCCCATTCGTCTGTCTCTCGGTTGTTCAAGTCTCTTAGTTTCTCTCTAGTTCTTGCTCAATCTGTGGTGCTCTCTCTCCCTCCATATCTACCTTTCTCTGGCTCACTCATACCATCTCACTGCCTCTCATTCTCACTACCTTGCTCACTCACACTCACTCATTCTTGCTGTCTCATGTTCACTAGATGTGTCGCCTGCCATCTCGTGCCCTCCCCCATCATCTTGCGGTTGTTCTCACACATGCTACTGACACTTTGTGCTCAGTTTCTCACCTGCTTGCACTTGCTTGCAGTCGCATTCTCACGCTTGTGACTGTCTCACTCTTGCTGCATCTAGTGGTCAATATTTCTCTCCATCTCTCATGCTCACTCAAGCGTGCACTCTCACATGCTCCCTTGATCTCTCTCCCTCCCTCTCTCATCCCCTTGCACTCCCCTGCTCATGCTTGCCTGCACACTCACTCCCCATCTCTCGTGCTCTTGATCCCCCGTGCTCCCTCTCACTCACTCTCCCCCACTCTCCCTGGCTTGCACTCCTCTCCTGCTCATCCCCACTCTCTCACCTGCCCACCTCCTCCATCTCTCACTCTTCTTCTTGCCCACCCTCTCTCTGACTTCATTTAAATGAATGTTAAGAAAGGCAGAAGAGGAATGTATTTTACTCTATATTTCTTAACAACAATATTTCCTTCCTTCACCATTGTCCAGCCACATAAGAAAATAAGCCTTAAACAGTATTAGACATCATGACATTTCCAGATTTCCACATGCTTTTTGGCAGATGTTAGAGCAACAGTTCAGGTCCTCCTTACTGTTACCCTTCCCTTCCCATTCCTTTCTCCCTAGCTACAGTTCAAGCATATAAAGGCTCTTTTCAAAGTCTTCAGACAGATTTAAGATCAAAGATAGGAAAATGTCTCTATGACAGTCTAGATCAGACTCTCTTCTTTCACAGCTAAACCAAGATGGTAGTTAATTCTTTAATTCTCACTGGTCTTAATCCAAGAGCACTAATTTAAGAAGCTAACAAAAATTTAAAAAAAGAACAATGATGTACTGAATTATACACAAACCAGTTCCAATACTCATACTCACAGGCTGAGGCTGTTCTGTAATACAGCAGTTGAAACACAACCAGAACTCACTCATTGCTTACAGTCTGAAATGCAAACACAGATGAAAAGCAGTATCCACTCTCTGAAAAAGTGTCTCCAGGTAACAAGTTCTTTAAATAGATTTATTTATAATGGCTCCAGTGTGAAAAGTTTCTCTGATGAGATTTTCTTCAAAGAAAAGTCAGTCCCAGACTAAACAGGTTGAAGATAATTTATTTTGGAGTCTTTCAGAAGACTGGTCCCAGCACCACACAAGTCTTATATATGCTTCTTTGATCCCTAGTGTTATGTGAACCTGAAAAGAAAGAAGTATATTACATCAGAAAGAAGATACATAATCTCATATTCACAGCCAGACACCCACACCAATGATATCTTGAAGCACAGAGTGGAGAGACACTAGCAAACAAGTCACATGCTTATTTCTTTTTAAGAGCCATCTCTTAAAAGAGCAGGAGCTGGCAATTCCAAACTGTCAGATGTCAAGCAAGCAGGGCAGAAGGCTGGCTTGGCTGAACAGGGACCTTCTAGAACTTAGGCAGAAAAGGTGGACATTAGAAGCAAGGACAGGCAACATGGGAGGAATACAGAGATGATATTCACCACTGTAGGGAGAAAATTAGTTCAGCCAAAGCTCAATTAGAGTTCAAGCTGGCCAGCACTGTAAAAGACAACAAAAAGGGCTTTTTTAAATACGTTAACAGCAAAAGGAGGATCAGAGATAACATTGGTATCTTACTTGATGAGGTCATTAACCTCACAAACAAGGACACAGACAAAGCAGAGATGTTTAATGCCTTCGTCACCCGGAGCCCTGTGTTAGAACACCATGATTGAGTGTGCTGGGTTCAGTCATGAA
>NW_010263506.1:50188-50518 GCF_000690775.1 Eurypyga helias | reverse complement strand
CTCCCCAGACCGGACCTTTCCACGTCTGGACATTTAACTGGTGTCACAGACAGGATTCCCTGAAGTGAGAGTGCTGCATTTTCACTCACTTTCCTCTACATGTGTACCTCTCAGGGATGTAAGGAGTGGACCCTTTGTAGAAACCTGCATGTGTAATTTGTGGAAACTTACTTTGTGGAAACTTATGTGTGTGCCTCTCTGAGACGACCACTCTGCCTTGTTTGACATGGGTGAAAATGTCTTGTACAATCTCTTGGAAAAACATATTGCTCACCCTTCCGTACTAGGCATGGACTGGGCACAGGAAAATTGGTATAATTTGCAGTGTGT
>NW_010263506.1:49661-50066 GCF_000690775.1 Eurypyga helias | reverse complement strand
GCAGAATCACAAATTATACAGTCTCTACAAGATTTGGTGCAATCCTTGAATGGACAAGTAGAGATCTTAAAGGAACAATTGGCAGGGGAAAGAACTCAGGTGAATTACTTGCAATCTGTTCTGAAAGAACAACAACTTGTGGGCGAGGAGAATGTTAGACCTCCTGAGAAAAAGACCGAATAACCCCACCAGGAATTAGAGGAGATGAAACTAAGATTGAACAAATTGGATGTACCCACCAGTTTTTTGTGACCCTTGGTCAAAACTGAATTCAAATATGAGGATGATGGGGACGAATTTCCTCAAGTTATTACTAAAGAGGTTCCATATTCGTCTACAGAACTGAAAAAAGACTTTAGCTGTACTCTTAAAGAGTCGGAGACAGAATATGTTTGGAGAGTGTCA